>NC_134486.1:27527972-27630472 GCF_040206685.1 Ascaphus truei
ATCAAGGATTCCCCTAATGTATCCCCTTTAATATTCACAATATCAGACGTTTTCACAAAAGATTTGCAAATGTGTGTGTCAAGTTGTTTTGTAATGAAGATATTCTCAGTTGGTGCCTTCTGGTGAAGTTTCATGTCTCTGCAAATTTCTCACCAGCCATAAATTTAAATAATAATTACAAGTGTAGCGCACTTTCCCCCACCCCTGGGAGATATGGCAGCTACGGTGTGTGTGTGGTGCGTTACCTGTGGCTCACAGGAGGCCTGAACCTCCGCTGCTGGGAGCCTAGGGTGTACCTGATTGATACTGTATATATAGAAACAATCAAACAAAAATACTCCTACCGCACACTAGGCCTCGCAGGGCCGCAATCCTCACTGTGCCTTCCCAACACCGTGTCCACACCCCTGTGTGGTTTACCCCCAATATACTGAGGTGCCCCTGGGCACCCAACCACCCTGGTGTCCACAATAAGCCACCCCCCAAGTGTGTGAGACAGCGCTGACCCACTAAATTGAAAAGGTGTTGGTGCACTTTGTTGAGGACGGTACCTTACTGTTTGGATAATGCCCGGAATTTTAACCAATCAAAGACCAGGGATTTCAATAATGTCCGGAATTTAACAGCTTTAGCCTATAATATAACAATAATTACCAAGAGACAGAAGATGTGAACAAAACTTTTATTCCCACACAGTTACAGTACCTCACTGTTAAACCATGTACATAGGACTTTATAAAGTTGCCAACTGTTTTCAGTAATTGGGTTGTAGCTATTCATCTTTTTACGTGTAGATGTAGCTATAGTGGAAGGGGTTATATTTTAGGGCGTACATTCAACCTTCATACATTCAACATGTGCCCAATTTGAAAGATCAGAGAGAGGCTTAAAACACTATATTAATATTTGCCGAAGGCTGTATGATAATGGATATATGTTTTTGATCAGTTCTATGAAAAGCACCGTTTATTGTATTCCTTTGTAGTTTAATTTTGTTTGTTTTTTAGTAGCAAAGTATTTTTGCACAAATACACTGTAATACATATCTGTCATTCTCCTTTTAATTACATTTACTTTACCTAGCAATAGCATAGGGATTCCATTCCATCTATCAATGTCTGACGAGATGCAATTAAGGAGAGGTAAAATAATTAAGTTGATCATTTTCTTTAAGTCATGGTTAATGTAGATATCAATGTATTTCACTTTCTCAGTGAAATATTTAAGGCACCAGTTTCTTCCCGTGTACCAGGAAAACAATTCTTAGAAGTAAGGATTATTTAATATTTTTCTATAGTTATTTTATAACCGGATACCACAGAAATCGATTAATTTCTTCCATCAGTGCTCAAATAGATGTTTGTGGTTCATAAAATATATAAAGCCGTAATTTGCTGTGCTGTGAAACATTTTGAATCTTTATACAGTACCTGTAATTATTTTATTTGCAAAACCATACAACTTTAACACTTCAAACAAATAACGACGTTCAAAGCTTTTTCTGCATCTGATAAACAAGCAGAAGGGTAATTGCATTTTTAGCAACCTGGGCATATTGTTCATTGAAATTCTATTTGTAACTTAACCAACTATATCAGTACTGTATGCATGCTTGCAAAGTTTCTATTACTCCATCAATTCTCCTTGAAATAATTTGACAGGATACTGTAGTTCATATATATAAAAATGAATGGAGAGCCCACAAAAATTTTTTTTTGCATTAGGAAGAACCTGGCCAGTCTTTTTGTTACCAGTCGTTCCGCTTTCAAAAATGCATTATTATACATTGTTAATAATGGGTCAGATGTGATATCATATAACCATCTCGGTCTGGTGTTTTATTATTCTTTCATTATTTTATTGCTGCAATAATTTAAACTAACGAGATGTCTTTGGCGAAATCTTTTTTGTGTTTCAATACTAATAGATTGGATATTCAACTATCTCAAATAGGCGCATGTTTTTCTGTGATGTGTCACATTGAGAAGAATTTATTGTAGGTCTTCATAGAATGGTGTAAAAGCAGAGTTAATTTTCTCCGGGTCAATTTGTAACATATCACGGTCATCTGTGATTGCCTAAATAATACTGTGTGAATCATTTGTATAACTTTAAATGTTAGAAGTTTACCAGTCAAAATATTCATGTCTACTGCAAACTACTGTATGCTAAATGCTGTCTTTTGGGGAAATTTCATCCAGGTTTTTTTTTTCTCAAGAATTGTAATCTCATTTTCATGGACTTGAATTTGGTAATGATATTCTTTTTTATTACACAGTAGCTATTACGAATTTTGTCTAGCAGAGTCGCAGTGGAAGCGTGCTAAGCCCATAACCCACAGGTTGATGGATTGAAACCATTCTCTGCTAAATGCAACTTTTATACTGGAGGTTGAACTTGATGGACGTATGTCTTTTTCAACCTCATCTACTATGTAACTATGTAACTGTGTAACTGTGTAACTAATCAGTCTACCTCTAATTAAAGCTTTAAAAGAATCCCAAACCATGTGCATGCCAATGATACTCTGTAATATTGTCAATGAAGAAGTATTTCAATTTATTATTTATTGTTTCTTTAATTTTAATATTCAGAGCAATTAAAAGGTAATATCTACTGATGGGCGAAACAAGTGGAATCCGTTCCGCAGATTTTCAGTGGTGGGTTTACCAAACCGGAATTTGGAAGCGGATAAAAAAAAAAAATCAAGCCAGATACCTCGGAATCTACCTTTGGATCAATTTCAGTTGGATTTTATGGAATCAAGAGAGAAAGACAGACTTTGTTTTAATTAGTTTCGAGGTGTATATATGTCCCCTCAAACCTCCCCCCAAATAACATAGGGAGAGACCCTTGTGCTCAAAAAGGAGCACAAATGAGATATCTGGGAGACATGCAAAGTATAGTTAAATGCCTCACATCCCACACGTCCTAAAAAGAAATAGGGCCATGGTCATAGATTACTCCATTGTCAACTTGGGGGGGAAGAACCTTATCAATGAGAGTATTTGAAATGAAAAATGTAGTCTATTCTAGGAGAAGAATTCAAGAGCACCTTTCTATCAGAGTAACCAAGTACAACTGCAAAACACAGTGAGACATTCAAGCAACACACGTAGTCAAGGAAGAGAGAATGGGATAATAGATGTGTGCCTCAGGAGCACACCTTGGTTCCAGATGAAATCCAATAGATTACTTTCGATAATGAAGAAAGATCATGTAGACACAACAAAGGTACTGTGTGAGCGCTATTAATATGTCAATTAGCCATGTGAGGCACTGACGGGAACAGCAAGCAGAACACTGTACACTCAGCCCAACATCGTAAAATAAAATGATTGCACTTGGCACGTTAGTCTGGGAGCGTTAATGGAGTACTTGGGACACTAAGGATGGTTGTAATTTAAGTGAAATATTTATACAATGGCATTTTCTCTTATGAAATATCGTAAGGTGAGCGGTATATCTGCAATAAATCTATAGACTAAAGAAGGGGTTCTCAACTCCGATTCTCAAGCCCTCCCCAACACATCAGGTTTTCAGGATCTCGCTGCTTCAGCACAGGTGGCTCAATCAGTCCCAGTTCAGCACAGGTGGCTCAATCAGAGGCTCAGTCTTTGACTGAGCCTCTGATTGAGACACCTGTGCTGAAGCTGGGATATCCTGAAAACCTGTCCTGTTGGAGGGTCACAAAACACAAAACCCCAGCAAGCTCTTTTTGGGAACCCCTGAGCCCCCACAATATATATATATATGTATATAAGTGTCAAAATGGAGTGCTATTGAGCGTGGCATATGTATACAACAGACGACAGAGAAGCCCAATGCTACATCCAACATGACAAAAATACACAGTAAAATACTTAAAATATTCTCTTGAAAAAGGGTCATTTAGTTTAACCCTTAGGCCATAGCATTGTAAGCTTGCGAGCCACGACAAGGCAGACACCCGTTCGCAGGTCCTAACCCTACCAGATAAAATACTAATATATCTCTATTAGGATTAAAATTCTCATTTACCTCTATTGGGAGGGAGAAAGACCACAGTGGGTCTATATCCAGCAGAATGAGGCACTTGCAAACTAGGGAGGGGGGGAGGGGCGGGCTTAAAACCTGGGAAGGAGGAGCCACTAACCTCCACCAGCTGGAACAGCTGAGAATAGGTTAACAGAACACAAATCCCCAGCAATCTCTTTTTGGGAACCCCTGAGCCCCCACAATATATATATATATGTATATAAGTGTCAAAAAGGAGAACTATTGAGCGTGGCAGACGACAGAGAAGCCCAATGCTACATCCAACATGACAAAAATACACAGTAAAATACTTATATATTCTCTTGAAAAGGGGTAATTTAGTTTAATCCTTGGGCCAAAGCATTGTAAGCTTGCGAGCCACGACAAGTCAGATCCTGCTCACAAGTCCTAACACTAGCAGATAAAATACTAACATACCTCCATTAGGATTAAAATTCTCATTTACCTCTATTAGGAGGGAGAAAGACCACATTCTACTGGATATAGAAAGACCTCATTCTACTGGAAATAGATCCAATGTGGTCTTTCAACCTCCTCATAGAGGTAAATGAGAATTTGAATCCTAATAGAGATATATTAGTATTTTTATCTGGTAGTGTTAGGACTTGCGAACGGGTGCTGCCTTGTCGTGGCTCGCAGGCTTACAACACTATGGCCTAAGGGTTAAACTAAATGACTTGTGAGCACCCATGAACTAAGGGGTCCTTCATCTACCATACAATAACCTGCAATGATTTAAAACTAAAATCTGCTCTTCCCCAGTAAATGACAGATCATATTAGTCAGATTGGGTCATTTGATGATCCTTTGAAAAGTTGTATTCTCAAAAGCCTCAAATTGGTGGATATTTATCAAGATAGTGCAATGTGCTCCCCAACACTGAGCAAACGTGTTCCTCTGCATTAATGTGCACCAGAAGCATATGTATGAAGTGTGTTAATCTTGTTACATGAGGGACAGCAGAAAATGCCACTGACGACCTTATACTGTATAAGGAAGAAAAGAAAACGGCATCAGTTATATGTGCACATTTTGATACATAATAATGCAGTACTGAGTATCTTGTCCCCTAACTCCTTCCTAGCCACCCCCAAACAAGGCTCACTAGTGGATGTGGGGTACAATTAGTGCAAAATGGTATCCAATAGTAAGAATAGCCTATTAGGTTGAAAGGAGAAAAGAGGACACGTCATACAGTAGGTAATGTATATGACCTACCCGGCAAATCAGACAGGGGCAAAGGTTAAACCTCTATGTCGTGGCTGGGATCAACGGTCTCACCCGGTACCTTGTATTTAGAATCAGTGTGGAGCTACTTGTGCTACCTGTAGGTCACCGCCTCTCCTTCAACTGGCTAAGCGCTCAATCGGCAGGCACTGCAAGAGGATCCGTACTGCCCGTATGCTTCTCTCCAATTACATCACTTTGAACTCTAATCCAATCTGACATACATTCGTTATGCTTATGAATTATATGTGTGACATGGGAAGTCAGGCGGATTAAATGATACTAAACATGACACAAATACAGCTCAACCCCACTATAGCGTGATCCGCTACAACGTGGATCCGCTTATAACGCGGTCTGTGCGTGGCTCCCGATTTAGTTTTTTTTTTAAATGTATTTATTTATTTTTCCAAAGCTTTAGTGCTAAGGGACACACACGGAGACACACACACATCACCCCCCCTGCACATCACACACAATACTCCCCTGCACATCACACACATCACCCCCCCTGCACATCACACACAATACTCCCCTGCACATCACACACATCACCCCCCTGCACATCACACACACACAATACTCCCGTGCACATCACATCCCATCCCCCCACGCCCATCATATCCCCATGCACATCTCCCCACCTGCACATCCCAACCCCCTTCATGCACATCCCATCCCCACATACACACACACACACACACACACACACACACACACACACACACACACACACACACACACACATACAATGTGCATATGTATGTGTACGAGTACAGCAATTACAAGGTGCCCCCCACAGTGTAAAAGGGGCAGCACCCAACCCTCCTAGTTTTGAGAGGCTCCTTCTCTGTGTAACTCTGCCCCCCTTCTCCTACCCCCCAGTCGGAAGTACAGCGGTGAGATTGTTGTTCACTTCCAAGCAGGGAGAAAGTGAAACAAACATCATTATAGTAATAAAATCCCCAGAAGAGGAATGGAGGAATCTGTAGGTATGATCATGGAAGAGAGACCAATATATATGTATATGATGCATATTCTTTCATTATAGGAGGACATCGGAGAGAGATGGTTGTTTATTGTTTAGTGAACTTTAACTGTTATGTTGCTTCCCCTCTGTGCAGTGACCAGACTGCTCCTTATAACCAGGGACCAAGTCTCATTCTCTAGCCAGCAATTGCCCTCTCTTGTGCTTATGTGCTACATGTTTTATATCATGTTTACTGAGTCTCATTCACCATACAGTTCAATGTATAAGCTTTATAGATACTCATATCTTTAATCTGTTTTAAACTTTTAGATTATCAACCATCCTGATCACTAGTTTTGAATTCTAGAGGTGTGTATGTACTCTGTCTCTCTCAAACTGAAGTATTCAAAGTATTAGCACCGGCCATACCAATATGGTAGGTTCGGTTCCCAAAGAGACCTTCATCAGGGTTACCTAACCCAATGAGAATCACACAAATATACACCTTTTGGGGCCACACAGGAGGCTGTGGTGTTGCCTTGTAAGATACAACTAGCACGTCCCCCCCGGAGCTGGAACATTTGCAACACACACACACCATCTCCCCGTACCACTGCCAGGGGGGAGGATAGAAGGGGGCTGGCTCCTGGTGACTCCGATAGAGACAACTGAAACATCCCGGCTTCTCCAGACTGCGTCACTGCCCCCCTTCCCCCTCCTGCGACTCACCACGGACTTCTCCTGCACTGCTGGGAGAGCCTGCTTGACACACACACGCACACTGCGTGGGGCTGCCGCTGCGACGCCAGGTTCAGGGACAGCTGAAACTCATGATCGCGCTGCCATAAAAAAAAAAAAAACATTCCACGATCCCGGTTATAACGCGGTCTCATTATGTGGACCCTGAGCTCCGCCTTGTAACGGGGTTCAGCTGTATTGATGTGTAAAGGTCAGATATTTGTTTGCCCCACAAAATTAGGATTAGCCCAGACAAGACTGATTTCTACAGTATGTCTCCAGTAAACTCATCCAATCGCAATGATTTCAGCCACATTATTCTAGGGGTTACAGAAAGAGTGTCAGAGGTTCTTTTAATGTGACCAACATCATTTGATTAAATCCTAATTTTGTGGGGCAAACAAATATCTGACCTTTACACATCAATATTTTAGCTATTTTCAATTTAAACAAATCTATCGCCCATCATAAATATCGCAGGAGATGGATGAGGGGGAGTTAAGATTACACCCACAATAGCATGGGTGTGTGACAGAGGTAAATTTACAGTAGGATTAAAAAAACAACATTTATTTGTCATATAAAATTAGAATTCAACAAGAGGAGTGTTCTGGCATAACACGTGGATTCTCATATTCCAAACTCAAAGACCTCTTTGAGGAGTCTAACAGGTGGTAATGTATTTAGGCTTTCTGTTGTTTAACCCTGTTTATTTTATGAACTGTCTGCATTTCTATATTGATTGTTTGTTGTAACATTATTTTTCTGTAACCAAGAACTGTACCACTTTTTTGTATATTAATTTTAAGATTTAATAAGCACTGTCTTTGGGCTTGTAACTGGGTGGATTCCCTGTCGCATGGTGCTACAGGGAAATCCTGATCACACAGCCTGATACAGCACTGAGGAGGTTAATCCCAAAGCAGGCTTGCTTGATTAATCTCTTGACATGTCATGGGTACTGTATAAAAACCCACAGAGAGTCTCTACGAAGATCTCTCTGGCCAGGAAGGTACTGGACCCTGGACGCCTGGGGAGAGAGAACCTGCACAAGGATTTACAGAACCCTATAATATAATTGTATTGGTTCCTGTGAGGGGTTATCCCGCAGAGCTAGGATCCCTCCAAGGTGGAGGCGCTGTGCCGAGGAGAACGAGAGCTCACCCCAAGCTCCCAGCGGTGGAGGCTTAGGCCTTCTATGAGCCACAGGTAAAGGCAGCACACGTAGTTCCATTAGTTACAGGGAAAGGGGGCTACAAATACATTATGGGTGTCAGGTAAAAGCAAGATAACAAAGCTGTTGATAAAAGAAGCAGAAAACACGTGTGTTCGTCAAGCGTGAATAAGATGGTGTTTAATGGAGATACAGAATTGGTTGATGCATCTTGCCTTACGTTAGATCACAATTACATTTCTAATTGAGTGTCAATGGTTTATTCATTAAAAAAAAATAAACCTTACTTTTTGGGGGTAGAGTTTTCAAAAGTAGCTAGAGAACAGATGGAATACATTATTTACCACTGCTTTCACGAGTACACAATGGAATTACCCAATACTTACAGGAGTTGAGATATCTGTAATCGTTGCAAGGAGACGCATGCAATGAGACCACACCCTATATGGGTAAAGGTAACAAGGGCTGATATCCATTTGTCACTCAAATTTAGGAGCAAGATTAGTCTTGTCACATCCATACACAATGGAAATGGGACACACAGAGCACAGACAGGTATCAAATAATCACAGAAAAAATTGTGTTCCACAAAGGTAGTTGCACAAAAAGAAAATATTAGGAGCTGCTCCCATGAAGTGGGCAAGATTAAAACAAATATGTGAATCTTTAAAACAAATGTTTTGAATGTGAAGATAATGGATGCAGATGCTTGATCATGGTGTGAACATGAAATTACAAGATACCAGAGAGCCGGGCATAGTGTGATACTGTGTTCATAAAAACACAAAGCTGTTTGAACTCACAATTAGCCCAAAGGCCAGGCGCTGATAGACCACAGAGTGATAGAGGGTCTCACGTGAAGCTGACCGCTCCAGTCATCCTCTCTGCGCTGCGGATGCACGTGTCCCCCATTTTGGCATGTGACGTCACTTGTAACCATGAAGTCAGTGCAGCATATGGGTCTCAATCTTTATGCATCTCCAAAGGCAACAACCTCCAAAATGGAGAATCGCTAGTCTTTACAGCCTCTTGGGATAGCCTAACATGTTTCACTCCTTAGAGATTCATCAGAGGCTGTAGTAGCCCGTGTATGCAGGTTCCCTGATATTTATAGTCACCACGATGGTGACATCATCACCATAATTGCAAAGAGTATTTTAACCCCTTGGGGCTATATCAAAAAATCTCTACAAAGCCATCCACTGACTTATGGGAACACCAGCATAAACATAAAACTAGAAATCACAGTTAATCACATTAATATTAGAGCTAGAAAATAACTTTATTAAACTAAATATTAAAACTAAATTTAATTAAAATAATAGAAAAATTAGTACAATGGAAGTACAAAACACTTACATGAGTACTCCATGGAATATCTTCATTGCAAAAAATGCTGTTAACATTAATAGGAAAATGCAGTTCTTGTGTGCCATTATACTTTTAGTACAATACAATAAAAAATATATACTGTACATTAATTATATTTTATTAGGTAGTAAGAAATATAATGACAACTATGGTAAAAGGTACAGAACATGCTTTTGTAAAAATACACAAATTTGAAAAGCAATGCATTGCTGGCCCCCGTTGACAGCGAAAGGGTTAATATAGTCAAAATATTAATGGGAAGTGTATTGTTATGTTCTGTGACTTTTCCACGTAACTATGTGTAGCCGTGACCCCTGATTCACCCCGAGGAATGGGAGGTTGCGCTTGCAAAGAGTAGTTGCTAAAGCCCGCGAAGGAGGAGAGTACATTTGGCGGGAGAGGAGCAGTCCCTTGACCCAGCAGCCCTACGGGGAGGGTCAGGTGAGAGCGTTTAGCCTATGGGCGGAGGAGTTGCCAGAGATATTGGCAGTGGTTGCGCGCACGTGGAGTCAGAGCTTTGTGGAGAGACGAGGAGACGGAGATACTGCGCGGGGAGGTTGTACCCCCAGGCGCAGGCCAGGTGCCCCAGCCCAGTTAGCCCTGAGTCACCTTAGAGACAAGCTAAGCTAGGGACCGCCTTAGTAAGGGTCTTACCCCCGTACTGTTACGTTGGCCTGGGACTATTCTGTCGAGAGGGAAATCTGGGCTCAGACCCCTTTGGAGTTATCGTGTCCGAGAAGGAGCGCCCCGGACCCTGGCGAGGGAAAGAGCGTTGTCAACACAGAGAACGCTTTTCGAAGATCGTGGCAGTTCCGAGCACCGGAGTGCTCGGCAGGTATTTCATCAACTGTAATTTTAATTTACCTGAGACATAGTGGCTGTGCAGTCACCCATACACACACATAAGGCTTGTTGTGAGCGGGAGAACTGAGTAGCGTATTTGGACACGGGGTGGGACCACCCGGTGGTGGGATTGGGGGAAGTTGTTGTTGGCGTCCGCCAAGGCGCAAGTTATTGTTGGCGTCCGCCGAGGCGCAAGTGATGTTGACGTGTGGTGTGTTATATAATGTGTACCTTCATACCGGAATGTCAAGCCATGTAATGTATCGTGAGTTTGATCTACCAGTAAAAGAGATTGGTTTTAGAACTTGGTTGTGTAAGGGTAATTCTTGTATATACGTCCTGCGAAGACTAACTCCCCCTTTGGCGGGATCTGTCGCAGGTGGAGGCGCTGCACCTGACATATATATTGTACGCACCCCAGGCTCTCCGTGGCAGAGGCTTAGGCCCTGTGAGCCAGCAGGTAACACAGCACATAGTAACAGCTTGCTAGCGATAGGAAGCAGGGTTACATATGCATAGCATATTGTACTGTGCTGATCCTTACTTGTGCACTTAGAAAGTACTCCTTTCAGGAGATCTACAGTACATGTTGTTGAACTGCTAAATAATAATTTGCAATGCACTGGAATTACTTTCATAAAAAAATGAGGCAATTTGCTAAATGTTTACAAGGCAAACATCTTATTTAAATGTTGTTTTCCACTGGCAGTATATAAAAGTGACCTAATTTACCAGACACAAAGCACCAACCAGGTATTATACCATATGCTAACCGGCCTCCCTGCCTCAAAACTTTCTCCTTTGCAATCTATCCAAAATTATGTTGCTAGAATAATTTCACTTTCTTCCAAAACAGTCTCTGCTCATCTCCTGCTTAAAATCTCTCTCCTGGCTTCCCATAAGATTTCAGATCACCTTCAAAATCCTCCTTACCTTCAAAGCTCGCCACTCATCTGCTCCTCCCTACATGTCAGCTTTAATCTCCCGGTATACTCCTGCTCATCTCCTGCGCTCAAACCATAACTGTCTCCTCTCCACTGCTTTCACCTCTACTGCTGTCTCTCGCCTTAAACCCTTTTACCTCACTGCCCCTTACTTATGGAACTCCCTCACACTCTGTATACACCAAGCACCTTCTCTCCCCACATTTAAGTCTAGCTTTAAAGCTCACCTCTTAAATGAAGACATTTTAATAGCCTATACTTATGGCTGCTGTCCCACACCCAGTCATTCCTTCCAACCATTGTGGCCAAGCACTGACATCTACTGCACTTACTCCCTCACCTGTTGTCTCTGTAAGTCTCCCAACATACCACTTAGATTGTAAGCTCTATGGGGCAGAGATTTGCTTTCCTAGTGTAGGATTTTTCTTGATGCACTTATTGTACTATAATTCCCTATATAAGGGATTTCCGGAACTGAAGCGCGTTGGTTTTATGTCCGTTGGCCCCCTGCTTCCCAAGATACAGGCCCCTTTATAGGGTGCCGGTATCTCCTATGTGTGTCTTTTGTAAATAAATGCTTGGGATTGGACACTAAGGTGGTTGAATAGTTAAGACATTGGTTCAAGGATAGATAACAGCTGCAATCTTGTTGTCTTCTGATGGTGTGCATCCACCATGAGCACTTCTGTCTTACCAGGATTCAACCTCAGCCAAACGGCATTCATCTACTCCAGGAGCTCAGAAAAACATATTTTGAAAACTGATAATGGGTCATTAGTCTAGAGGATATTTGGACTGGGGCGCTCCCTAGATTTCGTGGCTTAAAAAGTTGTTGTAACGCCTTACTCTTTTAAAAATAATAAAATATACAAATATGGTTTTGTGTTTGTGGTGCAAAAGAGTATATAGAAAAACATATACTGGCCCTTTTTGCTGATTTTTGTGGTTGCTGCTTGACCTTGGAGAAGGGAATCCCGTGTCCTTCTCAGCGTGGCAATAGTGGTGTGAAGATGGTCAGCGCGCACCTCGTGGACCTCACGAATATGGTGGATCCGGATGAAGTATCAAGGAAAAAATAAATGAGAATAAAGCACAATATTAGTGTATCGTGTCCACATGTGGGGGATGGGGGGAATGGGGAGGGGGGAGGGGGTGGGAAGGGGGAGTTGTGGGGTGAGGGAGGAGTGGACGATGGAAGGATTGATAGTGGGTTCCCACTAACTAATCACAGAATACATAGAGTATATGGATCCAGTGACTCACACGGGCTTGTGTGGTGTCTCTCCCTCAACGCTGACTGGAGTGGGTTAATACAGACTCATATACTGGAGTCTCAATATACATAAAACTCACACGGCCTGATGTGAGTCCTTGCCCTCAGAGGGTGATGTCCTGTATGGATGGTGTCTTGTTGTTTCAGCAGAGTTGTCCCCCGATGGGTGTGGTGTGTGAGTGTCTCCTCTCCCCGTATCCCCAATGACCAAAAAAAGGAGGTGTGCAAACCAAAATAAATTGAAGGTCTTTAATGGGTTAACAGTGAATACATGAGCATACACTATGCATACATGTTGTGATGCTTTAAAAGGTATAAAACAATAATGACACAATGACACAATGAACAAGACAGTAGATGATGCACTGAAGCAAACACAAAAAATAGACACTCACACTAAACAAATTAACTTGCCCAGCATCAACCGCTCGAAATCGTGCAGGAGTGTTTCGAGCGGTTGATGCTGGGCAAGTTAATTTGTTTAGTGTGAGTGTCTATTTTTTGTGTTTGCTTCAGTGCATCATCTACTGTCTTGTTCATTGTGTCATTTTGTCATTATTGTTTTATACCTTTTAAAGCACCACAACATGTATGCATAGTGTATGCTCATGTCTTCACTGTTAACCCATTAAAGACCTTCAATTTATTTTTGTTTGCACACCTCCTTTTTTTGGTCATTGGGGATACGGGGAGAGGAGACACTCACACACCACACCCATCGGGGGACAACTCTGCTGAAACAACAAGACACCATCCATACAGGACATCACCCTCAGAGGGCAAGGACTAACATCAGGCCGTGTGAGTTTTATGTATATTGAGACTCCAGTATATGAGTCTGTATTAACCCACTCCAGTCAGCGTTGAGGGAGAGACACCACACAAGCCCGTGTGAGTCACTGGATCCATATACTCTATGTATTCTGTGATTAGTTAGTGGGAACCCACTATCAATCCTTCCATCGTCCACTCCTCCCTCACCCCACAACTCCCCCTTCCCACCCCATCCCCCCCCATTCCCCCCATCCCCCACATGTGGACACGATACACTAATATTGTGCTTTATTCTCATTTATTTTTTCCTTGATACTTCATCCGGATCCACCATATTCGTGAGGTCCACGAGGTTCGCGCTGACCATCTTCACACCACTAATGGGTCATTAGTGCCTGGTGCCAGGGACAAGTAGAGTTGAGTGTCATCTGCATATCAGTGATAACCCAGGCCATGCCATCTGATTATGTCACCTAATGGCAGCATGTACACTGCGAACAACATATGCGATAGGATAGAACCCTGTGACACTCCACATGACAGGGGCATTGGTGCAGAGGAGAACACGCCTGAAGATACTCTCTGTGCCTGCCAGTGAGAAAAGATCTGAACCAGCTGAGAACTGTGCTACAGTACCTAGTCCACGGAAATCTTACAGGTGCTTCGTTAAGATCCCTTGGTCCACAGTATCAAATGCTGCAGAGAGGTCAAGGATTGAACAGTCACCTCTTTCTCTCTATCATCAGGAGATCATTTAGCACAGGAACCAGAGCTGTTTCAGTACAATGCCGTATTCTGAATGCTGACTGGAACGGGTCATAAATGTCATGGTTTGATAGACGGCTTTTCAGTTGGGTTGCCACCACTTTCTCAATAACCATCCCTGGGAAAGGAAGGTTTGATACAGGCCAGTAATTAGCATGCAATGCAGGAATAATTAAGGTTTTTTTAGAAGAGGTCTGATGAGCGCTTCTAAGCGGTTAGAAAAATCTCCCCCAACTGCAAAGTGTACAGGACTATTTTGGCAAACTCTGGGAAAATTTCATCAACACTGCCTAAGAGAAGACATGTTGGGACTGGGTCAAAAGCATAGGTAGTGGGACGCAACACCTGTATTGTTTGCACAAGCTCTTCTACATGTGTGTGTATATGTATATTGTGCTGGTATTTTTGGTGGAGGGGGTATATATTGTGTTCGTATTGTCTGGGGGGTATGTATCGTGGTGCGGGTATTGAGGTGGTGTGTGTGTGGGTATTGTGGGGAGGGTGGAATTGTGTGGGGTGGGGGAAGTGTGTGTGTTTGTGTAGCCAGTGGGGTTGGGGGAGTGAGAAAGAGAAGGGAGGCAGTGAGAGAGAGAGAGAGGAGTGAGTGAGTGAGAGAAGTGAGGTTGGGGAAGTGTGAGGGTGTAAGATGGGGAGAGAGACATATATGGTGTGAGTGTGAGAAGTGGAGGGGACTAGAGGTGGGTGAGAGCGATGTGGTGTATAAAAGAAAGAGGGGGGGCCCTGGTGGAAACTCTAGTACTACACCCCGGGAAAGCTATCGGCGGCCCTGTCTGTGCTTTATTTTAAAATAGGAGCCATTTCAATTACATGTTTATGACAACAGGCAACTTTAGTAGTTCTGTACGCCACTGCTTTTGAAGTGAGTAAATCTGGTTTGAATCCTGATGGTGCCTTGTGACTGACCAAGTCACTATTTCTCTGTGCTTTATGTGCCAAATAGTAAATTAAACTTTATACTGGCATGGGATGTACATCTGAAAAATATCTTTGTTCAAGGGTGTGTGCACTGCAGTATTTTATATGAAAGCATATTAGTACTATGACATTTGTTATATTATGTTGTACAAATTTACAGGTAGTCTTGATATCAGCAACATTCTCAATTGTATAGATTCATAGTAACAATTGGCTTTCATTTTAGCATCCAGAAGTAACAGAAAAAATGGGTGTAACCGGGCGCTCTTAAGTGAATAGGGTCTTTATAAAATAAAATTTGTAATTTTACATATAGAGATATATACATGATACATGTATCTCTGATCTACCTATACCATGATTACAATCTATGAGTGGGACATACACATTTTTTCACTAAATATACTATTTTATGAATTGGCAACACTATTATTCGTTTTTTATCTTTCCCATATTTCATCACGAGATCTGCGAGCGCTCCCCATTCTCGGATGTCCAAGCGTCCAGAAGTGCCTGCATTGCAATCAATAATCAAAGGCTTGGAAGAAGATCACCTTTATAACTATATGCCTGCAAGCCTAGATTAGTTTAGTATTAGAAAAAAAAAGTAGTGGAGAAGCCATGATTCCTCCCACATTTTTTTCTCAAAACGATTAACCTCATCAGGCATTTTATCTAATGCCCTCTTGTATTTCTCAGCAAATCACTTCAATTGTCAGCTCTTTGGGGACCAGAATTTTACATTGTCTGTCAATGGGAGGTGATATCTAAAAATTCAATAATGTTAATTAAATCTAGAGTGGAATTAAGATGCTCATTTAATAAGCCTGGCTTTGTACTATACGGAACTAGGGCATTTAACTTCTTCTGCTGGTGAGGTTTGTCTGACTCCCAGGAGGAACCTTCTATTACTGCATCATAAATCAACTCGTAGACACAAGTTGGAATGGAGTACATCTGTAGCCATATGTTTCATTATCACCAGTTTGATCATTTATTAACACTACACAAAATAATTGTGTGATTGATTGTCTGCTTTATAGGTATCAAGATTTTTTTATTTCTTTAAGTTCACCAGTACAAAAAAAATACATTCTTTTTAGCCATCAATGATGTGGTACGGCTGCATCTTTTGATGACATATGAAGAATTGGCAAATGTGGTTTTGAAATATAATTCTATATGATTGCCATGATAATATCATGAGATATTAAGTGTTTTAATCAATCTGGTGCTTCAGGGGCTAATGTAGCTACAGTTTGATTTAAAACATACAATATGTATTGGGTTTATGATAGGTCAAGAATTTTCCTGGGTCTGTGCAGAGCATCAAAACAGTGCTTAATTGGTGGGTTATCACTTATGGCCCACTAAAAGTGCCCCCCCCCCCCGCCTGCCCCGCTAACCTCGCTCAGGCGGCATTTGACGCTGAGTTGCCATGGCGCCGCATCTAAGAACCCACAGGAGCCAAGGTAAGTCAGGTTTACAGAGGCCCTGCAGCTTCCCCAGCACTTAATTTAAGTGCCTCCGGGAAGCGCGGGGGGCCTCTGTAAACCCCGCAACTCCCGCAGTCAGTCACGTGCCCCCTCTTGGGGTCGCGCCCCCACATTGCGCACCGCTGCACTAGAGTATAAAGTTCAGATATCTGTAATCGTTGCAAGGAGACGCATGCAATGAGACCACAGCCTACATGGGTAAGAGGGGTCAAGGACAGATATCCATTTGTCACTCAAAACACTTACATTTTCATATTTCTACGCCAGTGACCTCTCTGGGTGTAAAACGTATGACATGGTAACGTACTGTATAGAGATTTCAGTTTTATCCTGTTATTTTAAGAAACTGTTCGGCATTTACTGTAATTGTATGTTCTTGCAACTATCTTTTACTGTAATCTGAAGTACTGTATTTTTATATTAAAGAATTCTTTAATAAATAATGCTTTGGGGCTCTAAATGAACTGTTGCACACTCTGGGAGTATTTACATTTTCGGAAACATTTTGCTACAACAGATTTTTGTGGGTTAAGTGCATAGTTTTTCTATAATAAACAGGGACCTGAGACCCTGTCAGCTATATATTAATGACAAATTTTACATCATTTCTTGGGTGGTGGAAGCGGATAGATATGATTGCAATTGAGAAAGGGGTTAATATTCACATATTGAAAGTACCTTGCAGAGGAGAAAGGTGAGCTGACTAGAGTAGTCGTGTGCATTAAACCTGGTTGCATATCTAAGTAACATTCTCACCTGTGTGCTGTTTGTGACAGATGGTATAATCGGGACAGATTGAGGGGAGATTTTGTTCATTTGAGGGACGTTTGCGAAGGTGAAATGTGGGCCAGCTAGAGAGCGATGTATTAATCCTTGTCACATACTCGCAGGTGTGCCATATGTGACAATGATGAATTCAGATTTAATTACAATATTAACTATCCCACTGATCATGAATTTACTGCTTTGAAATTATAATCACAAAAGTATTTTTTCAAACAATAAAAAAAAATAATCATGCATGTTTAGTTAATTGGTAGTTTGTTCAATACAAGGTTTATAATGTCCAATAATTCACTGAAATACGTGAAGTGCACTAAAGCATTTATTTCTGATATGAGTTTTGCAGCAAAAAAGGTCAAATATAAAAAGATAAATTATTACTGCGGCAACCTATAATTTTATAGCAATTGTCAATACTCTGTTTACATGGATTTCTAAACGAATGACATATCAGTGGCATAAATAGTTGTAGATTACAGAGCTATACAAATGACTGCAACAGACATACTGTAACATTTCTTCCCAGTGTCAGGGAAAGTGAATTTTTATCCATTTTCTAGTGTACGAGGCTTACAGTAGACACAACTGTTTCTCGTCTGATATACAGTAATAAATAGGGTTAAAATAACTGACAGCAATAACCCACATTTTTAGCAAATGCTATTTTATTTGTCTTCACAATTAGGATTATTATTTTGATTGTTCATCTGGCCTTAAATTATACAGTTTGTATCAGGAAATATGCCACTGACCCCAATTATAATATATACAATGTTTGCTGGTTATCTTACTCTTTAAACATGTTACATAAAGTTAATGCCGGGTTCTTTTTCTCCATGTCAGAAGCTTTTCAATTATTTATTTTATTTATAAAAATGTTGTACCAGGAAGTAATACATTGAGAGATACCTCTCATTTTCAAGTATGTCCTGGGCACAGAGTTATAAAAAATACATGGTTACAATAAAAGAACAGGGTTATACAGTGAATTCACAGACATTTCATGGACAGATAAAGTAGGAAAATTGGGTACAGGGGATAAAGGGCTTGTGAGTTTCAGATAGAAATAGAGCAGCTTTAACATCAACTAACATCAGCGAACGGCAGCAAACGGCTCACGCACTTCGGCTGCGCCAAAGGCTGTGCGCCTTTGGGGCAACGCAGATGTACGCTGGAGTGAACAAAAAGATCTTTCCTTTGTGTCCCCATGGCTCATTAACATTCCAGTGGGTGGGGTTGCCGATTCAACAAAGATCAAGCACATGTTAACCCTTAGCATGCTGGTCCTGTGCAGAGGGGAGCAGTTCTTGGGGGGGGGGCCATCAGGCTGTGCGCCTTTGGGGCGCAGATGGAGTGAACAAAAAGATATTTCCTTTGTGTTCCCTTGGGGGATGGTGCAATGGTGCATGCCTTCTATATGTGATCATAAAACATTTACCTGTCCACATTTTGTATCGATTATTTCGTTATTATATGCATCTTTGAAAGTGATTTACTTACTTATTTTATATAGCACAGAGGCACAAAGATAAAGTGACTTGCCCAGGGTTACAAGGAGCTGACACCCTGGCTCCCCTGATTCAAACTCAGTGTCATTGTTCAGAATCAGTATCTTTACTCACTGATCCACTCCTTCCCTATGATTGTTACCTTTATGAGCTCCTCATATCCAAAGTAGTTTATTTAAAGATGTACCTCATTGCATCCAACCATAAAAGCAATACCAAGGCAGATATCTTTTCTGTAATTATTCTCCAGCTATGGTTTATATACAGTATATGGTTGTTTGCTGTGTTAGTCTTGGTTATCAAATATCTCATTATCAAGACTCAATTAGGTTATGGTAAGTCTCACGATAGCTGGTAGCTGGCTTCACAAAATAAAGGTGAAGCCTGGCTAGCTACCCCTCAAACATGTGTTTCTGTCCGAGTATGTGTGCTCAGATGTCAGATACATTGTGTGTGTTGTAATGGCAGAGTCTGGGAGCAGCTAGGCAAGCGGAGAAGGACAGCAATCAGGTCTGCGGTTGAGCGCTCAGTGGGTGACCCTTTGTTCAACCCAGACTCTGTGGCGCCTACCCAGTGTGCGGTAATGGGTTGGCCAGGGAAAGCCGTTATCCGAGACGGAGCTCGTAGGTGCGATTTGCATTGGCCAGTTCATATTTCCCACTTGCTGGCTTCCTCGTCATCACAGGGAGGTCCTGAGCACCTAAGCATACCCCCTCCTCTGATTGGAGCAGCGAGGGGAGCCTCCGGCTCATGATTGGCTGCTACCGTAGGATCCATGCTCTGATTGGTCGCCGCTCCTTTTCCATGTTAAAGATAGCCAGCGAGGGCTATGTAAGGAGGCGGCCCGATTAGAGTATCAGACATCTCCAGGCTTGATCCAGTGATGACAGGCTTTTCAAAAGTGCTTTGCTCAGAATAGCAGAGCGCTCAACAGGGAAGTGCTGGAGAACCCCGTCCAGCGAAGGGCAAGTGCTGGAGGTGCGGTGCAACTTAGGACTTGGTCCGGTGAGGCTGTGGAGGGGTTTTCAAAAGTGCTTTGCTCGGAGAAGCCCAGCCAGGCTGAGGACAAATTCTAGAGACGCAGCCAAGTTCTCAAAGTGGAGAACGAAGACTTTTCCAGTGGGGAGAGCCAGGTAGCTATCCCGAAGATAGTACCGTGGTGTTCCTGGACGTGGAGCAGACAGAGTAAGCCTACCTGAAGCAGGCGCCCTGGACTTAGTTGAGGATAGTAACTCCCCCTAGATCCCCAGTTGGTGTGTATTTCCCCTGTTTTGTGTACTTTTGTTATGTCTGCGGGCTTGCCTGAACAAAACCCATTTTATTCAACAATCTTTGTCCTGTCTGCTGGTAGTGATCCCTGGTAAAAGGTGTTAAAGATCCTGGTTTCCCGTGACAGTAAGTGACAAACTATCTGCTGTACAACGTATAGTAAAGATACAATACACATGAGTTTCAGAATAGTTTCCAGGTCACCAAACGGCTTCATGTACCCTCTTATATAGAGTAGTTGTTAAGCTGCAATGGGTTCTGGGTACTGATATGTAAATAAGTACCTGGCAGTCGTACCCCTTCTAGCTTCTTATTTCCAAGAAATGTCTCCTGCTACAATATGCAGCTTGTCTAGGCCTAGGACAAATAGTTACAAAACCAGTTGACCAACTCCAAAACAGTGTTTTCATTCTATAGGGCTCACTAGATTGTGACATGTCATACAGTGGTTAAGCTGCAAATAAGGATTCTGGGTAGTGACTTGTTTCACTTGAATAGGCCATAAGATGTCATACAACATTATACTGTATGACTTAGGAAAGCTTAGTATATATGGCCTACAGTATGTCTTTATTATACTTTTCAGTTCCTAAATGACATCACAAGGCAGGAATACCAATAGCCTTTATTCAGCCATACCATTCACTGTATTCAGGGTTGCCACGACTTTGGGTTTGACCTGGGGACTACAGATTTCAACCACTTATCTCTGGGCTGCGGGTTGAGCTGAGTACGCTCACTTCAGCACCTCCCCCAGCAAATCCCATCAACTTGGCTGTGCTATGTCCAATGGCGCCACGTTGCCATGACAATGGGACGCTACGTGACGTCATGATGTGACGCCCAGTTGCCATGACAACGGGATGCTACGTGACGTGGTGTATTGCCCTGACTCAAACTCAGCGTCATTGTTACAGTCAGTGTCACCACTCCTTCTGTAATTGGTTCCTTTTTTAGACATAGCATGTGCTAAGCCTAATTAAACTAATTCCTCCCTGTGCTGCTTCTTCCTAAAAGTTATATGGAACACTTGCGATCACAACAATAATAAATCCATTTATTAACATATCTTATGATAACATATCCCTCCACCATGTATAACTCATGTTGTAATTCCATCACAACTTTTGAATGCAGACCATCAGAAGTTTCCTATAACAGTGTCATTTAGTGAAGGTGATTCATTAATTTGCAGTTGTGCTGATGGGCAGATATTTATGCTAATATTTAAAATGTTACATATATTTTTTTTTTTAAATCCCTGCCATAAAGTTGTCCCAAGTACTACAAAATGTGCAACATTTCAGCAACAATCTTGTGACACTTTTAAACTTCGTCTTTCATGTTCTATTCTATTTGCTTGCTTCTTTGCTACAATGTTAAATAATTACCATAGAAACACAAACTGCAAGGTCGTTGTGGTATTTACGCAGAATAAAACTGAAGTGTAACATTAGGTTACAGACAGTATAAAAATTCACAACGGAACAAGCGAAGCATCACCGATTGCCATAACGAAGCCTCCTGCTGTTTTGTTATTCCATTACATATAATATTACAAAGTACAGCTTTATTTTATGCCCATTTCCTCCATACAAGCTGAGAAGAAGAAAAAAACATAGCCCCATTCTGCATATACAGTCATATTTTTAGCCAATGTTCTGGCAAGGGTGACATTTTTGCCTGAGGATTGCGAATTGGGAAACAAAATGAATACAGAATTCATCCATGGTTTCGTATCTTCTGACCTGCTATATCTCAAGGATGTCACTTCAGTTCCACCCGTGACTTCAATCTGCATACACTGTACCACAACCCAAATGCTGAGGTAGCTAGCGACAGCATTGTGCTTATGACTTCGTGATATAATAATGGAAAAGAATAATGGGAAGAAAGCAAAAAGCAGATGAAAGCATCGCACCATGAAGATCCAAGTGCAGTGAAGCAGAGAAGGTCAGGAGATAAAAGCAAGTGATGTTGACTATCCATTAGGATTTGTGATTCATTTGACAGTATGTTTTATCACTGCCACCATCAAGAAAGATGTCCTAAGAGCTGCCAATGGCTCCTATTTCTTACTCGGATATAAAGAAAGTATCAGTAATACGTGTTTGCCTCCTTTATCAAACACAGGGACATGAATTAACTAATGTAACTGTACGTGGGCTGTGAATCACCTCCCAGACGAAGCGCCTTTGGTGGTGTGAAACGCGTAGATGGAGGACATGTTCTCTTATGTGCAATAATAAAGCTTTTTTCTACTTTGGTTCGCCCTTTGCCGGTTAATTGCAATGGCTTCGGATGTTTTTTTTTCTTCATTTCACCACTGTGAATCAACATCTCCTGGCTGCAAAACTGGTGCAAAAACCGAGACAAATAAAACTGCAGGATACTGTATGCTCCAAAGCAAAACATCCCAATGTGTCATTTCTTTTTAAGTCCGGGGCAATTGTTTTTCACGTTTTGCAGCTGGTGATCTTTTTGATAAATAGACGCTCCTGGACCTAGGCAAATGTCCTTTCAATTCTGGGCCAAACAAATGCACCATTGTAGGTTTACTTTGCTGTGTTGAATTGGTACAGTAGTGTGTGACTGTTTGGTTAAAGCAGCAATACGTGTTAACTTGTAATAAATACATATATAAAAAAATTTAAGGATTGAACTGTGTTAATTTCAGCTATTTGCAGTTCCATTATTTCATGTCAGAAAAAATAAGGAGTTGGTGTGACACACTTGTTACAGACAATACATTAAATGAATACATACAATACATTATTTGAACACACACTATTATAGATGGATAGATGGATAGATGGATAGATGGATAGATGGATAGATAGATCTAATGCAATATCATTTTGACATTACTTTTTGACCTCGGATGTCAACATCATCATCATCCATCCTCCTGGTTGATCCACTACTGGATGAAGGTCTCCCCAATGATCTTCCAGGTACTGCTGCTGCAAGTCTCTCTTCTCCACATTGTTCCAACAAATTTTGGGTCGAGAACCATCCTTGCCCAACGATGGTAATTTCTTCTAGCGATATCTTTTGCCCACTGACATTTTAATTTCCGCACCCTTGTGATGATGTCCCAGACTTTTGAGTGCTTTATTTTTTTTCCTGTCTCTTTGGGTAATACCCAGCATCCATCTCTCAATACGTTTTTTTCCAGTTGTTTGAAGGTTCTGAATTGTCCACGTTGAGCATCCATATGTGAGCACAGGCAGCATACACTGGTTGAACACATCCTTTTTAGGCACGTGGGATGTTCCCTTGCACAAAATTGTTTTGTTTCTGACAAATGGATTCCATCTCATATTCATTCTCCTATTGATTTCATTTGACAGGTTTCCATCAACTGATGATTGATAGCCAATTCCATTAATTTTTATCTTTGTGGAGTTAACACATACACTATATATAAATATACTGTACATAAATGTATAGTTGGAGGGGGGGACTGTACACATACAACAGTGGGATGTGAAATGAGAGATTATAAATTATTGCTTTGTTCAAAAAGCTTCTGAATATTCTTTTCTTGCCTAAGATCTTTTGTACTAAATTTACTTAATTGGCCTTTTCTTAACTTTTTCCTTGTCTGACACTTTGTATTAAACTGCCAGCAATGTGACACAAAGTAGGCGGTGTGTTAACTGAGCAGATGGGATATTCTGGCTGTGTGATACTGTAGCTAAATAAAATGGGAAAATCAAACTTAACTGTATATGAAACCTCTACATGAAGGTGATTATGCAACAAAGTTTTTTTTTTTCTAACAGAGATTTGCTAAGGTTAAATTATTAACTAGACTGAATATAAGATAAGATATTTAGCAAAGTCTTGTTTTGCATTACTGAAATATAACTCTCACAGCTGCTGATTTATTAAAGCTACATAATGTAGTGCTGCTCTCCTCCTCCCCCCCTCTGGGAGTTTGGCTGGCTACCAGGTGTGGGTTGGTGCATTGTACAGGCAGTCCTCGGTTATCTGACACAATGCGTTACTCAAAAAGGCGTTGGATAGCGAAACGTTGTAAAGCGAAACACGTTTTCCCATAGGAACACTGTTTAAATGAAAGGTTCCGTTTCCTGAAGGCATTTTCAATGCTAAAATACACAAAATATTTTACGCAGACAATAAGATATGCAGCCCACACATAAATTATATAGTGTATATACTGTATTATATATATAATATATCATAATATATAATATAATATAAAAATATAATATATTATATGGTATAATATAGTATAATATATATATTATATACACATAAACAACTTTGAAAAGCATCGTAAGAGCGTTGGATAAGCCGTTTTGGCATTGTAAAAATGATTATAGGTATGCATTGCAAAGCGTTGGATAAGCCATTCGTTGTAAAACGAAGCGTTGTAAAACGAGGACTGCCTGTACCTGTAGGTTGCAGGAGATTCCACGATGGCATGGGGCAGGACAGGATTTTGCATGTCTTGGGCTTCATTCGTCTCTGGTGTTAGCGCATCCATCCACTGCAGGCTCCAGCTTGGCTGGAGACAGTCCCTGCAGTGGAACCAATCTGTCATACTCTACCCCCAATAGACTGTAGACTTAGGCAGGAGGTACAGAAAACAGGGACTTCTTTATTGTAGCCATGCAAATGGTAATACAGCAGGTACATTATTTTGTCTCAGGTCCCAGACCTTCTGGATGATACCTAGGCCCATTATCAGACTTGAGGTCTGGTGTTTCTCTTCAGCCCCCTGAGGGGCTGTGGGCACATCTCTATCCCAAGAGGGAGAGACTCAGACTGACAATGATTTAGAACTGCCTCTTCCTAGGTGCAGAAGGGGATGGCACAAGGTCTGCACCCGGATAGGGCAACAAACAGACCCTGTCACACCTCCACTCCTACCACTCAAGGAAGTTGCCTGAGGAGGGGTAAACCCAAGATAATTCCACGTTTCTTTGAATGCATAGCCTATACAATATGGTTGCAAAATGTGTATTTATCTAGTGCCAGCCTCTACATAACACTTTATAGAATTGGCCCACGTATTGTATATTGTAATACAAAGACTAACCACTCTGTACAGTAAATACCAATCAAATACCAATATCAATTTCGTTTGTGAAAATTTTGGCCTTCAGAAAAACCTAGATTTGACATACAATAATTTTCACCAAAATTGTCAATGCAGTTTAGATCATGCAAAACAGTTACGGGAATCTTCATCATCATCATCATGGTAGATTCTCATATTTTTATTTTGCTAATGAAGGCTAGGTGTATTTGGTACACATTCCCTCTCTTCTAATCTCCTTGAGCACCCTGACAGAAAATAATTGATGTAAAAAAATAGAATTTATCATTTAACTTCCTAACTCAACACGTGTTACCTGGTTTCTCACTTGTAACAAAAAACACCCCTCTCCTCCCAATAACCCAGATGCTTAGGTTTCATTTTGTAATACTGTGGGTCTGAGTTTTGAGCTTGCTATGGTTGTGTATGTCTAGGTATCATTTTTGACTCATCCTTCTCCTTTATCCTGCATAGACAGAACCTCACCTGTCGTTTTCACCTCTGCAATATTGCTGAAATATGCCCCTTCCTCACTGAACAATCCACAACAATTCTTTTTCACTCACTAAGTATATCCCGATTTAGACAATCGTAACCTGACACTAGCTGGTCTCCCTCTCTGCTACCTGTCCCATTTACAGTCTGTCACGCATGCCACACCTGTGACCATGTGACTTGTGTATGGGAAAGGGGTTAAAACCTCCAACTATCCAGCTGACTAAATTAATCACCCCAAAACACATCACCCTACACCTCAATTACGCTGCCACCACCAACAATAATTTAAAGTCTTACCCTCAGGAGTTTATGGTCTTCTGATTACTAGAAAAAAATATGTAATTAACACAAAAACCCAATGTAGTAAAATGTGTCTGAAAATGTGATTAATCTCTTCCAAATGGTACTAGGTTGAGTTAGAGCCCAACGACAGTACTTATTACATTATGATATGTCATATATACGCTAAAGTGGTACAGTGCTTGGTTACAGAAAAGGAATGTTACAAAGACATAAAACATATATACCGTATGCAATATATGGAAAACCGAATATGAGCTCAAGGAAAACACAGTTCAAAATATAGCAAGTAAATATAAATCAAACGGAGCGAAAATTGGGTTGATTGGAAGATATTATCTAGCCCTGTGGCAGTGTGTGTATAGGAGGATAGGAGGAGACACATATATGGGGAAATTTAAAGTAAAACAAGTAGAACTCTCACATGAGGACTGAATGTGGTTCTCAGTGAATGTCCAACGCTTGTGTCTTAACCCCGTGTCTCCGGTATGCCCGGTGTGAAGTACTTAGTTAATCACAAGATTTCACTGTCCTGCTCCTCCAGCTGATAGGGCGCTTGTGCCGGTCAGCTGTTACAGAGATCCTCCGTGACCCCCAGGTGCATCATGTGAGGTAGAAAAGTAAAGGATAGATTGATGATTCTGCAGTTCCTAAAAAGATTGAAACCTCACCAGCGATTGAAAAAATAAAAAATGTTAATTGAACTACAAAAAAAATGGCACGAACAAACAAAAATAACTCTCCTCCCACGTTTTTCATGCCTCCGATGACGCTTTCTCAAGGACTGACTCTTTGACAAAGGAATCACTCCTTGAGAAAGCGCTATAGGGGGTGAGAAACGCATGGGAGGAGAGTTGTTTTTATTGGTTTGTGCCATTTTTATGTAGTTCAATAAACATTTTTTTATTTTTTCAATCGCTGGTGACGTTTCAATCTTTTTGGGAGCTGCAGTCTCATCAATCTACACTTTTTGTTTTTATATACCATATGCAGACAGTTTCCTAAAAGGATAAAAGCAGAAAACCTAAATACATTACCACCTATTAGATGCCTCAAGAGGTCGTGAGATTGAAATAAGTGAATTTCTGTGTAATTTGGTATAACATCCCACTGTTGAATTCTACTTTTAATACCCAAATGCATTGGTTTCATGCTCAAAAATTTGCCCTGTGATAAGGACAGGCAAACCTATGGATGTGTTCTATCTCCCACTCATCAATCTTTTGTGCCATTTACAGTATGGCTGGGAGAGAGAATGATTTTAAACTTCAATTACTCTGAGAGTATAAAATACCATATAACTGTCTCCTTGCAACCCCTAGAATAATGCTACCCTCACTGTTGCATTTGTATGATTTTAATTCACGCCAAGATGTCTGTCTTGACTGGGCTAATTTTAATCTTTGAGACGGAAACAAATATCTTACACATGCAACACAGACAACCAGTCATATTTGATTTTGTTGCCCTCCACAAGTCTATGTTTGTTCCATTAATATTCAGCACTGTTGGAACCTCTCTGGAAGTATTATATTCAATTACTTTTTTAAAGTTAGTTTGTAAACATTGTGAGCTGACACTTGGGTGGGGTATGATTGCCTCTGGCTCTTCCCTTTGTGTGATGTCACTGTGTGTGATGTCAGTGCGTGAGCAGCAAGTGCTAATAAAGCCAGAGTCCCCCATCTTCCCACCTCAACCTTATCTGCAATGGCTCAGTGGGATAAGGCTGAAGACAGCACTTTATTGACAAACACTTCCCCATTCAGAGGCCCCTAAATAAATAATGAATTGCAAGAAATAAAAAGAGCCAAGTATTTGCTATTTGTATGGTTACATTTTAGGAAAACCCAATTTTTTACAGAAGAATGTTTTCTTTATGGCTACATGGGATTCTACCTCTGCAAACACCATCCCACAGAAGGGCATAGAAAACAAAGGAATCGATAGATCGAGTGAAGGTTCCATTTAAGACACCTTTAGGTAAACTTCTGCAATTTTGACTGGGGAGTTCGGTAATTATTTAAAATTTACTAATGATTTGATGATTATTGTGGCACCTATTAACATTATTTCCCCTTTTATTTGAGGATTTGCAGCCACAAGAGAGAAATGTATAATTGTTCAGAATGTCAGAACAGTTTATATATGTGCTACATTTACAGCAAATAGAAAGACCACTTATAAGTGCACATGCATGTTTCAGACAGGTCTGCAATCCTGCCTTTGCCTGTTATCTCGTGGCATACAATGTTTCTACTGCCGCTAGGGATTCTGGGTAATGACAGGCAAAGGAGCACTCAGCGTGTCACTCTTTACTTCTTATCCATTTTAACATGGACTATATGATTATGCCCACTGCATTACACAGCTTTTCAGCACAGCCTGGGTTAAAGAAGTGCCTGACCTGTAACCTGCTCAGGCAGCTTAATCGCCCTTTACAGAAGGTAAATAACTATTTGCAGGCAATAGCTTTATTGTAAATGGAGATATGTAACACATACCAATACTGTCTGATTACAACTATCATTGCTCTATCTGTTTCACCTCCTTGTGTAAGAAGTGGACAGCCCATTAACTGTCTGAAATACAATAGTTACACGATATACTGTAGCTGCACTTTAATTACCATATAAAAGATTTTGATTGGGATGGAAACAATACACGACCCTAATCCTTTAGGAAATAATGAGAGCATTGGAATAGATTGCTGCCTGGCAGTAATTCAAAGCTGCTACCAGGGAACAGATGAAGAAAATGTTTATTTAG
The DNA here is from genome assembly GCF_040206685.1 of Ascaphus truei. Lineage (NCBI taxonomy): Eukaryota > Metazoa > Chordata > Amphibia > Anura > Ascaphidae > Ascaphus > Ascaphus truei. The sequence continues at coordinate 27,556,717 of NC_134486.1, forward strand.
AAAAACCCTGGCAGGAACAATGTTTTTGCAAGGCAAGCAGCCTGCTCTCTATACATACTCATCACTGACAGTAGACAGATAACCAAACAGAAGATCAAAGGCCAATGGAAATTGTTCATGATGATCCCCTATGTAGACTCAAAACAATTGAAGCTTCTCTCTGTAGTTTGATGGCACACATTTGTCACACATCATCCAGCTAAGGTCTACAGATTACACGTTATTCCTTTTCTCATACAGGCATACCCTGCATTAACGTACGCAATTAATGTAACCATGTATTGTTATAACTTTGTGCCCAGGACATACTTGAAAACGAGGGATGACTCTCAATGTATTATTTTCTGGTAAAACATTTTTTATAATTAAATACTGAGCTCTCCTATATGGTCAATTTACATTTCAAGTACTGTATGGCAACAATGTGACATATGCGACTAGCACATTGGAAGGATTTCCCTGCAGCACCCTTCGCCCCCTGACTTTAGGTATGAGACCATGCTCCGGTCTAGGATATTTGTGTGCAGCACGTTTGCCTCGACCAAATCTCCGCCGGCGTTTAGCCGCTACTCACATCGCCGCAGGGACTTCTCGCCGCCTGCCACATCGCCACCAAGATAAGTTCCTAGCCTTACCCTGAAAAAACCCTAATCTTAACCCCTAATAGTAACGCTACCCCCTACCCTAAGAACCTTAACCCTAGACCATTAAAAAACCTTGCCCTAAACCCCTTGCCCTAGAAAGCTGAAGCCCTTACCCTAAAATTCTTACCCTAATCCCCTTATCCTTAACCCCTTACCCTAACCAGTAAATTAACCCTTCAATTAATTTACCTTAGCAAAGCGGCCGGCGGCTGACCATTCAGTGGCGGAGCGGCTGCGGCAGAGGGTCTCTTTGTGGCCAAACACTAGCGGAGACGCGGTTATGGCGAGTAGGCCACGACCAAAATCTCTGAATCTGACCATGCTCACTCACAAACCACTTTTGAACAACATTCACTGTCATCGTATTTCCTCCTCCTATATTGTTCTTCAATAACTACGCTCAAAGTACAGGAAGCATGTAATCAGATATACTTTTTATATATATATCATTTTACTACTGTACAGCAATATTAGAAATAATTTTTAGACTGATTTTTAGCATTTCTCAGAACCCCTGTACAACAGATGCCTCATGTGACAGCGTTTTGTGTGTCCTTCTCCTCTCGTACACTAGATGTTTCACCCAGCCTGACGATGCTTATCGTCCCTATTGATTTCTGCCAGATCGCCGTAGTCAGCTTCCCAAAGCTCTCTGACCATTTCCAGAAGGAGGAACATCACTGCTGTGTTTGTTTATTATTCTATTGATAGACACATAGACAGATTGGTTTTGTATCTGACTTTAATCAACAACAGAATTTAGTTAGTTGGTTAAATAATAAAGTTTCGTGTTCCTTGGTTTACTAGGAAAGAGGAAGAAAAGCCACAAGAGCAGGGTAGTCATTTTAATCCATTTAAAAAGCGGCAAGTAGGTTAAGGGATAAGGAAGGCATGTGAAGCACAGTATGTGGGTTTCAAACAATCTGTGAAAATACATGAGCTATAGGAGATCAGAATTCAATTAATAGAATTAAAGCAAAGAAAGACTTGTTTTGTTATTGTATTTCCATGCAGTTAAGAGTGGTATAAAAAGGCTCATCGAGAGGATTTCAGGGGCCTAGGACTCTAGACAAAACCTGGGCCATGGTTCAGTTGTTGAGCATGTACAATAGGGGAGGAAATATGCTGTTTAATTCTTTAGGGAGAGGGAAGAGGGGGCACCTAAATGGAGTAAGGATTGGGTTTCTTTTGGCGAGGATGGCATCAGATTGGATTAAGAAAAACAGGCCCAAGATTAGGCCTCATTTGAACCCCAAGGAATTTTAGGAAATTAAAATGCCTGGAAGCAATGTCATTACAAGCAAGCAAATGAGCAAGGTTATGCTACACACGTCTTATTCATTGACCATCATTGACTGGTCTCCTGTTAACTAGGGGTCACCCAGTGGTAAAACTGGGGCAGTAATCTCCTAGAGATTCCAAAAGAGACAAAAAAAAAGAACAACATATTTGGGGTGGATTCCTGCATTAAGGGACTGTTTACTAGACTGCAAATGGATTTTCTATACATTTCACATATTTCTCCCCTCTCTCCCAGACTCACGGAGAGCACTGCTTTTCTCATTGAACATTGGAGCTACATGGGGTGCATACAAGGTGGATAATGTAGCGCTAACAAAATACTGTATATAGTAAGTGAATACCCAAATGTTCACTGTGAATTTGTGAATGGCGGCTGCCATTAAGTATACAAAACTGATTACCTATGTCAGATAAACACTATACAAAACAAAAGAGAATATACTCGGCGCCTAGTGATAAAGTCCATCTGTAGTGTGATAATAGTCACACTGGTGTAATATACAACCGTCGGTTGTTGTAGATAAATGTCCTGGTTGCTGCAGTCAGAATTCAGTGATGGTGAATTCTCAATGCATGAAATGAGATGAAAAAAACCTACATAGCATAATACTGTACAGTGACAGGTAAGTGAAAAAAAGGGAAAGTACATTTATTTAAAAAATATATAAAAACAAATACTGTAACAGTACAGTGTAACGCCAATATTAATTGTCTTATTGACGGCTTCCAATGACAATCCGCTGCAGTAAATAGATCCCTACCTACTAGACATAAGTAGGATAAGCGCGGTGGATAATCTGAGAGTATCCCCTCTCATAGACGTCAGGGTAGCCCAATAGTCTGCGTGGTGCGCCGCTTCCCAGACCTGCTGATGGAGAAGAGCTGACGGAGCTGGATGGTGCCTGATTCGTGCCGTTTGCTCCTACTGCCTCCCTTAGTCTCCACGGGTTCCCTCACGTCTCGCGAGAGAGTGAGAAGCCGGCTCTGGTATCCGGAGATCAGCTGGAGTTAGTCAGTAAGTGACAGCTTCGGTATGCTGAACAGTTCTGCTGTGCAGGGCCCCATTGATATTAACCCTACGCGTTTCGAGAGATACACTCTCTTCTTCACAGTTTTTTTTACATGGGGTGTATGCTTCTCTCTGCTCCTTCCTGCTGGGCGTAATACCGTATTTGGGACTCCTGCACTTCCTCTTAACTTGAGCTCCAAGGGCTAGTTTCAGAAAGCTCTATTAAATTAGGGAAAATAACTTGACGGTACTTAATACAGGAATGAACATTATGTTGCCTGACTTAACATCGTATCCTTAAAGCTAATTATATGCAAAAATAACTTCCAAACTACATCTCGTTTGCATAGGCTTAATGTCAGGTTATTGTAGCATAATGTTTCACTATCTTCCAGTAAAGCGACCTTATGCCAATTTTGGCACTGCTCCTATCCAGCCACTGGTTTGAATGGCACTTAATGCCTGATTGGGTGTGTTAACCCAGAACAAACCCTAGTGAATCTCCCAGAAGGAAGGATTGAATATATATATATATATATATATATATATGTATATATATATATATATATATATATATATATATATATATATATATATATATATATATATATATTATATATATATATATATATATATATATATATATAATATATATATATATATATAGCAACTGTAAATATTACTGTATATTAATTTGTCACTTTTTTTACGCACCATAACCTTAATATATATATATATATATATATATATATATATATATATATATATATATATATATATATATATATATATATATATATATATATATATATATATATATATACATATATACATATATATATATATATAGCAACTGTAAATTTACAGTTGCTTTATGCTTTACTGTGGAGGGTTTTAGTCACTTTTTTACCCACCATAACCTTAATAGTGGTATATATATATATATATATATATATATATATATATATATTCCCTATTGCAGAATAGTTAAGCAGTATAATGCGTGGGAACAGGACTGAAAATGCCACTCAATGCACATCTTGCCACATGTGTATGCACTTGAAGCTGCTATTCCTGGTGGCATATATATATATATGGGAAACGTGAGTAGATAGTTTAAGTAGAGTCTTACAATGTTATAAGGCAAAGACCTCCCAGGTAGCATTCTCAGAAATACTGACTAAGCCATGTGCTAGACCAGGAGATAGTTGGAGCTTAGGGGTAGATCCACAGAAGTGCGCTATAAGGTAACGTTATCTCACTGTACCGTAACCATATCCGTAATGCATAGCTCAATATGTTCAAAAAACAGTGCAAATTTAAGTGCAGACGTTGAGACTAAAATCCAACTAGGTGTCAATATCTTGGCTCTACTGGTTTATCTACTGACAAGATATTAGTGGTATATATGCAGTTGGCAGATTGGGCTGCCACCCCAGGTGGATGCTGTAAACTGTTTAACTCCTTCCAGGCTCGTCTCATCAGAGTGGCAGAATTACATGTAGAGGAAGAAACAGAACTACATAGCGCGATCTGTCTTGAAATAGACTTTATAAAAGATATATAGGCATATAAAATGTGCACTTACAATGTGCCAAAATTAAAATCGCATTTTTCACATTAAGAGTGAATCTAGGGGGTACTACGCCGTTCTCACCGCCTGCTCTCTGGCTCTGGATTTCCTCCGTCTGCAACCTGGGACTCTGAACTCCGTGTCTCCTCCGGTGCGTGTGCGTCACTGCTCAGTGGATGGTGCAGCTACGGATCCCTCACTAGACCAAAACACCACTCAACGCGTTTCGCCCAGCTCTTGCAAGCTGTCAATGGCTTCGTCAGGAGTGTGTCACTCGCCCCCGATGCACTCGCCCACGCAGCATCCGCTACCGGAGCGAGGGTGAGTGAGGGAGAAAGGAGAAACCGGGGAGCCAGAGGGGACCTGGCTACAAATATATATATCATATTTTTTTTACGTTAGTTTGTAAACATATTGGGCTGAGACTTGGGAGGGATTTGATGTCTTTTGGGCTTATCTTTCAACATTCAAATGCTATTGCATTCAAGAAATATCTCCGGGTTAAGACTGAATAACATTTACTCCAAATCAAGCAATAGTTCTGCTGCCTAATGATTCAGTGCGTGATTATAAGGAGAAATACAAATTGCAAACGCAGAATACTATTACAGTGCAGAGTGCATCCTTGTGTCTGTCTCAAAATCATTGTTGTCGCCCATTGGAAGAGGTAAGAGCTAAAAAGGAGAAGTATATGTCTGCATTGTATTGTACAGTAAATGAAGCATTCACAAAAGTAAGTCTGAGATTAATTAAAAATTGGTGAGAATAAATTTGTATAAACCGGATCATGCAAGACTTAGCCAATTACCGAGACCATATGTTTCCTCTAATTGTATATGTGTCGTATTCTTAGGCTGGGTCCATAGTGAGCTCGCCACCATGTGCGTGACGTCACCCGCGGTTTATCTGAAGCGATTTGTGGCCTGGGCAGATGCGACGGGGAGGCGTGTTGGGGGGGGGCATGGCCATGACGTCAGAGAGCTGGTTCACCCTCATTGGTCAAACCGCTCACGTGATCCGGCCGTCGCGGGCGAAATCGGTTAATTTTGTTTCCTCATATTTCACACGCTTTTGCGCGTTTTAAGGTGCACGCGCTCTAAAAACAGCCTCATAGAGGCACATATAATTGATCGTGCACGCGGCCTTAGGAAGCAATTGAATGAAGTCTGGCAGTGACACATCACAAACATGTAAGGTTGTTTAGGAATCTTATCTATGTCAGCTACTGAAATGATTGGAATGTTGTAGAACAACTTCAGTTAGAAGTGGTGATGCTCCTAGTTGGATAATGAATGCACATATACTTTGTGTCCTTCTGGAGACAAATTATTGCCCTCCTCAAGTGTTTTTTGCTTCCTTCAATTGAATATGTAAGTAACTGAAAGAGTTCTGATGTCTCTATTTCGTTTGGCAAATGATTTACGCTCATCTGTTTCTTCTGAGTATCGTTGTGACTTCTCTCAATTGTGTTGTTTGCTGACATAAAAATGGATCGCCCCATGAAGATGGAATGAATGTGTGAGCTGACTTCCCAGCCAGAATCGATATATAGCTCAAAATATCAGCCCTTCGTAAGCCATCTAAGAAGACAAAGTAGGGTCCCAGCAAGGGCATGTCAAAGGAGAATGAATGCGAGCTGCAGCCCAAGGAAAAATACCCTATTTACCTTGGCAGGCACACAAGAATACACAATAATATTCTGAACAATCAAACCTACCTCTGCAATCAGCATCACATGCCTAGAAAGTCAGAATACAAGTTTGATTTCCCACACATACAGTACTATTGCATTCAGTAGATTTAGACAAAAGAGACTCTTCTTCTAATCAATGGGGAAACAAAAGCCTTTTGCAATAAAATATTAATAGAGCAACCTACTTAAAACATTTTTTTTTTCCTCCAGTAAAATCTAACCTCCACGTCCAGGAAAAAGCTTTTAACTCAGCATGGATATGAACACTCCCTAGAGCATGCAGTATGGTTCATTTTAACCACTTCATTGTTTGATAACCTTTAATAATAAAATTGCATAGTGAGGGGAATGTTAGTGACAGATTCATTATATGTTGGATAGTGCATAAGAGCATTCATCAGTGCTTGTCTAGACTCAATGCAAGCACCCTGAAAAGACAATTGCATTCAATTAGGACAGAAAATACAGTAACTAGCTTTAGGAACAAAACCACCAACCATGGACACTATTTTTTTTAGCAGATGGACATTGCATAAGCTGTTAGTTAATTGTGCATAAGTTAGTTGTAGAGAGACAGATCCTAGCAATATTTTTGATGCAGAAGTAACAAAGCCCATATTTTTACAGAAGAAGGAAAGAAATGAGTTGAATGTAGCCAATAAATGTTTGTACTATTGAGTATGATAGATAAGTGAACTACTACACGTGGCCTTGCTTAGGTGGAAGAATCAGAAATATCCATCTTTGACACTTTATTTACAGATATTGAAACACTTTCCCAGATTATATTTCTGAGAAGCACTTTGTAGATAATGCTTGTGTAACCCCCTGTGCCTGCTATCAGCACAGGACATGGCCCCTTTAAGAATTACATTCCACCGGACCATGTGACTGTGCTTAGCCAATGGAATGACAGTTGGTGACAGTTGGAAAGGGAGCTGAGGGAGTGAGGGTGTGCAGGCCCATCCTGCACAGAGAGTCCATGCAGGACCCCTAAGGCTGCGCTTATAGTGCCGACGACAGCGACGTCGCAGAAAAACAAATGCATCAGCGCCGTCGCGTGCACTTATAGTAAGCGCGGCGCGATGGAGCGACGGAGCGACGGTTTGGTCGCGATCTCTGGAAGTCATCTCAATATGATTTTTCCAGCGACTGTAGCCTGACTTCGCTATCACTGGCACTATAAGTGTAGCCTAAGAGAGAGTGAACTGCAGAGAGAGAGAGTTGCCCCACTGGACTAGTGCATGGAGAAGGGCCCAGCAGAGACCAGGACCTGGCAGTGCAGAGGGAAGCAGGCAGACAAAGAGAGATTGGGGAGCCCAGCTGTGCATGAATTACACAAAACAAATACATTGCCGCCGTCGCGTGCGCTTATAATTAGCGCGACGCAACGGAGCGACGGCTTGATCGCGATCTCTGGAAGTCATCTCAATTTGATTTTTCCAGCGACCGTAGCCTGACGTCTCCGCCGCCGGCACTATAAGCGTAGCCTAAGAGAGAGGGAACTGCAGAGAGAGAGTTGCCCCACTGACCAGTGCATGCAGAAGGGCCCAGCAGAGACCAGGACCTGACAGTGCAGAAGGAAGCAGGCAGACAGAGGCTACTACAGAGAGAGATTAGGGAGACCACCTGTGCAGGAATTATACCAGGTTGGAGTGGGTGAGCTAACCCACAAAGGATATAAGAGAAAATACTTCCACACAGGAAGAAACAGCTATGCACTGCAGACATAGGTGTTTATGCCAAAAAGAAAGCTGATTTCGCCGGGTCACTAACATAAGCACTTTATTGCAGTCATTGTGCCATACACCAACAGCAGGAACCTCGAGGAGAACCTCTGACGCATTTCGTGCTTAAAAGCACTTTGTCACCCTCAGTAGGTGGTCACCCAAGGATAGAAAAAGAGAAAGCTCGCAATGGTGTGATATTGTAAACAAAAAATTATATTGCACACTAAAAATATAAATGTATCACTCACATTTGGCAAAAGCATTAATTTCACGGAAGAGGGCAAACAGTGGTGTGTCGCTAGGGTCTGGCTGGACCGATCGCCGCCTCCTTCACATCCGCATACGTCACTTCCTCTGACGTCTCACTTCGGGGCGGAAGCGGCTTCTGTGGCTCCTACGGTCTGCTTGGCTGCCAGAACTTGCTTTTGCCACAATCTATGGTCCTCCCAGGAGCAGCTGATTCGATTCTAAGCGTTTCGCTAGGCTTCGTCAGGAATCGTTTAGACCACCTACTGAGGGGGATACGTTAATACTTCAGAGGGTCAGTCCAAGGATCCACGTGTGAAGATCCACTAAAGGGCTCTTGTCAGAGAGAGAAGAATCTATGATACGCTATAACTATATAGTTCAACTTGTGAGTGAGACCTACACAGTTATCTTAGATATGGTTATTCATTTATTGGCTACACCATTATTTGTATTTCTATCTTTTCACATACTGTATACTTCATCACAAGATTCACCAGCGCTCCCCTTACCTGGAAGACAAAATACCACTATTTTGGACTAAAGAACAGTCCAATTCAAGGGTGTAGAGCTGCTGCTTTGTATTTCACAGTATTTCACCAATTTAATCACTATTTAGGTGAAGGTTTATATATATATATATATATATATATATATATATATATATATATATATATATATATACATATATACACTTTATTATTTGAAATAGCACTATTGTGGATATAACACTGCACTGTTTGGGTGATATACACCAGCTCGGATAGAATTCACTGTGCACATATATATTTTTATTGTACTATATAGAAGCTCCCGGTCCGCTTTTTCTTTTCTTATAGAGTAGCCGGGTTTGAATTTGGACAATGTAGGTGCACAATAAGACGCAGTCTTAAATTAAGAACAGACATTATAATGACTCTTGGACACAAGCAAATTAGACACAAATGCAAGAAGGTGCTATTTAACTGGTGTACATTATGCCCACATAAAACCAATTTAAATACCGAAATTAGGAAGAAATCCACCTCTTGGGTCATTTTACCAACCCTAGAGCAAAATGCCATTTGTGTCCTTGTTTTGTAAATTCTAAACTGATTCCTTATTTTTACTAGTCACCAACCTCCCATTTGCGCCCATTCAATAAGTTAATTCTATGGCTCCACTATCGTTAGCCAACTCTAAATAGTCCCCTTAATGATTTTCTTGGATAACTCTACTCCAACTAAACCATAATCTGCAGGTGAATGAGAAGGATTTGATGAGAGATTCCTACCTATTATGAGCTGATGGAGCAGGCAATGGTCTCTTCAAGCTACAGTATACTGTTTAACGAATGTTCGGTTCAAGATAACCCAACATAATGCTTTTGGGAGCCTATGCCCACTGACCTGCATTTAAGCAGAAATGCTGCAGGATCACTTGCACACAATCAAGTTTCTAGGACACATACTGAAAATACATCATGGGACATTGCTTTCAAAAGGCTTCAGTAAAATAATGTTATAATTGGCAATCAAAAATGTATTAACCCAGCAATGGTTTTATTCATGTATATAACTCAGCACCCTTCCACTATTATAACTATAGCGAAATCCTCCAAACATGGCAAAACTCCATTAGAAATGTCATTCTTCCTACAAAGAGCAAGTATAACTATGTTGAGTTATGACCTTCAAAGAGCCCATAACTCAGCCTTGCCAAACCTGTAATCCAATAAGCGCAACACATGGCATTATAACTAAGGCTCCAGTACAGAATTGCATTATTTTCACTACAGCTTATTCTAAATCCATCTAAATGGAATGCAATTTTTCACATATGCAAAGAGATTTCCCACACTGACATTAATCCATTGCTGAATGACAGCTTGATATTCTTTAGTGGCTTAAATTGGAAAGAAAATAGCTTTTACATTGTTGTGCCGTCTGTTAATTCTTGTCAACATTTTGTGATACCTGCCCATATTTCATATCCATAATGAAGCAGGTTTTAAGACTACACCATTTTAACATGGATGCTGCAGCTTCCTGCATTTTAAACACAGGGTGTATTGAAACCAGGAGGACATAATATACTGTAGGTGTTTCCGAGAAATTCTCGCAGTGCAAGCCCTAGTTGATAAATGTGCCTTGCGTGCTAAGCTAGTACGGATGTCATAAGGCCATGTTAGTTAGTTCTGGGGGCTCTGTCTTTGTTCGTGTTCATAAATCTTACCCAGCATATTTGCATTACAATTTGACGTTTTTGCAATGATTACTTTTTCTACATAGAAACTCGCAGCAAATTGTCAGCACTCGAAAAACAAAAGTGTTGTGAAACTATTGATTAAAGAAGAAGCCTTTTTTTTGTCTTTGACCCCCTCTAGCTCCACACCAAGAAATAAACTGCAAGTGCATATAAAATCAGGCTATGCATACATGCTTATACAACATCCTATGGGGCTGATGCATCAATTGCTGATACAGGTTATGCATGTGCACCTGTATGTGTTTTGTTTCTACAGGAAAAAAGAGAACAAACCAACAACATTCTTAAATTTCTCCAACAGTTCCTGATACCAATTAACCCTTCCCCAGTACTAAATAATAATAATAACATGTTCTTGTATAGCGCTGCTAGTTTTACGTAGTGCTTTACATTTTGCAGGCACAGATCCCTGCCCCGTGGGGCTTACAATCTATTTTTTGGTGCCTGAGGCACAGGGAGGTAAAGTGACTTACCCAAGGTCACAAGGGGCTGATACCGGGAATTGAACTCAGTGACGGTCAGTGTCGTTACTGAGCCATTTCTTCTCTCTGCTCATTTATGTACCTTGTATGAATATCATTACCAGTTATGCTATAATCAGCTTGCAGACATACAATACTATCCTAACCATAAACCTACCGTCAGGTTTTTACATCTGGTGGCTAACCTGGCAGGTTTTTGCCACCTCACACCTGGCAGAAGTTTTGGTGCATGTTGGAGATGTACAGCACAGAAGAACTTGATGTATCCCATTATAAAGTGTGTGTGCGCCAGGAAAATCCTATTCACATGCCTTGAGCTTCTACACACAGGGAGAACTGATGGCACAAGATCAAAATATTTAAGTCTGTAAAACTTGGGTAACACCTGTGTCAACAAAATTTAGCAGATTTACCATTGCTTTCCATTTTTTCCTTCCATCAATCTGATGTAGTTTTGCTCCAGTTTTGCAGTTGGGAGACTTTCCTAAATAAACTGAAGACTGTAGATTCCTTTCTTCTCTGTATGTCATGTAATGCTTTTGAATTTGTGTATATTGATAATGTGGAAATTATAGATATCAATGGAATAAATGGTTTGAGCTGTTGTGCAACATAAAAAAAAAATCCTATATACCCATTAAGAGAAAATATATACCGTTGAGTGCCAAACTATGCATCTTATATGGGAATAGAGATTTGATGGGAACCTGGAGGTGGCAGTGAGATTTAGAGAGTAGCAACTGTGTTGCTTGTGCCTCGACTGTCAGTGGAAACTCGGCTTATTTATAAACTTGTATATTACCACACAATAGTGTGAGAATTAAATTGGCCAGACATTAATATTTTTAACTGAAGTTTGAAAATACTAGGACAATTTGATGACAAAATCCCAAAAATGTAGTTTCGTTGGTGAATCCTCTGTGTTTTGCATCTTTGTCCTATTAGGTTTAATCAGCAATCCCTTTATCAGTATCAGGGAGACATAAGTAGAGCTCAAACTGACTTGATATCAATCTCATTCCAGCTGCATTTATCGGCACAGGTGGGGGTTTTTTATCCACCAATTATTATTTGTTTGTCATCATTCCTTTTCCCCCACTCAAATGGCAAAACAGTCAATGCCCAGAATGACCAGTTTCAGGGTTCGGATCATAGTTGATCCCCGAAGGGATATCAATGCAGGCGTTCAACCAAATGACACCACCACGATGCACGTTTCACCCACCTTGTGTAACGCACCAGGGGCTTCTTCGGGTTTCCCCCCTCATCTCATGGACTGGATATTATTTAGGCTTCCAAATACCGGAAGTATCACAAGGCAAAATATGTTAACCCCTTTCACTCATCCAAGAGGGGAGCAACTAATCATAAGATGTGAAAATTCACATTATAAATGACAAAATGCCTTTTGTTTTCAGGGTCATAATTTCTGATGATAGATTTATGTTAAAAAAATCCTTTGTTTAATTTGCCTTGAAGTTTGTTCTATGTAACCTAGACCCCATGGGTATTTTAGGTAGTACAGTACAATTCCAATAGTCCACTATCTTACAGTATAGTTTGGAACTTCTGATAGTTCTGAATCTAATGGCTCACTCACTACCCGGATGAGTTTTGGTAGCGGAGTGAGTCTTTTGCTGCTTTGCATTCTGGTCCACCATTTTCCGTACTGCCGAACATAATGTGCTGTGTTTATTACACTCAATCTTTATATTTTTAACCCATCCATCATATACAATAGCTTCTAACACGAGCAGAGGTAACAGAGGTGGTCGCGGTGCAAAAAAAAGCATATAACCGTGACAATATACAGTATCAGAAATTGGACATTATAAAACGGCTCGAAAAAGGCGAGAATCAAAGTGTTATTATGAATGAGTTCAACACTGGATCATCCTCAATTTATGACATTTGGAAACAGAAGGACCAATTGTGATTATTAGTAGCTGAATCAGATTCCACTGGAGGTGTTGCTATGTGACAAACATTGAAAAAGCCTAAGTTGTATCCATTAGATAGTATTTTGTATAATTGGTTTATGGCTAAGCGGTTTGAAAGAAAGACAATAACCGCGCCAATGCTAATTGAAAAAGCGATAGAGTTTCAGCATGAAATGCAGATCACTGACCAGTGTACATTATCTGAAGGGTGGATACGTATTTTTAAGGAACGTTATTGCATCCGTAAGTGCGATATTTGCAGAAAGCAAAGATCTGCCGATAGCGAGGCTACAGAAAAGTACAGCGAGTTTTAAGATACTTTAGTTGAGGAGCATCATTTATTGCCTTGAAAATGTACAATGCTGATGAAACTGGGCTCTTATGGGATGGTTTGCCCAACAGCACTGGTGGAGCTGAAAAAACTGCTCGGGGTTTCAAGATGGATAAGAATAGGTTCACGGGTCTTGTTTGTGGTAATGGTTCTGGTTCACATAAATTGAAACGTTTTGTTATTGGTAAATTCACGAAAACCTTTAAATTTAAAAAGAATCACACATTTGTTCATTATCTATCATGCCCAAGCAAATGCTTGGATGAATGCAAAGATCTTTTTGGAAAAAAAAATTTTGATCACTTTGTGCCCGCAGTGAAAGAGAACATTAGAAAACGAGGCTTCCCTGATGATAGCAAGGCTATTCTTTTATTAGATAATTGTAGGGCTCATCCTACGGCTTCAGAACTTATTTGTGGGAATTGCTTTGTCACACATCTGGACAGGGTGTAGGGTTGAGATAACCCAAAAGAAATCCTATTTGCACTCCCTTCTACTATAAATGGCTGGGAAGAATTCAATCCCTGGGTAAAAAACCCCATACACCATATGACAGAGATATATATAAAAACAGTTTATTTAACACATATGCAAAGACAACTACAAATATTAAAAGAAACAGGGAGTGGGTGCAGGGAGTGGGTAGAGCAGTGTAGGTATATATAGTACGCTGTAATTAAGCAGCTGTAATTATTGTATGTATAACCTGTCTGTCATCTGCAACGGTACTAGCAGTATGTATTCAATAATGCACGCTGTGTAAGACATATATAACACAGCAATACAAACACCAGTTAAACTAGTAGTATCTTTGCATATGTGTTAAATAAACTGTTTTTATATATATATCTCTTTCATATGGTGTATGGGGTTTTTTACCCAGGGATTGAATTCTTCCCAGCCATTTATAGTAGAAGGGAGTGCAAATAGGATTTCTTTTGGGTTATCTCAACCCTACACCCTGTCCACTTGTACTTATCTCCCGTATGCACCCCTATCTATATGTACATATCCTTGATAACCTTTTGGTGAGCGACATTACAACCTTTTTCAGTGCTTGTCACACATCAGCCAGCAAGCGTCCCATCATTGATACAGCCAATGGATGAAGGCGTGATTCAGACGTTCAAGACCACCTACAGGGGATTTCTTGTGTGTGCCCAATTTAGTGAACGCTGAGCGTACAAGAGTTTCAGTCTACGTTAAATATTAAAGATGCTATTTATGCTGCAGCGTTAGCATGGAAAGATGTAAAAAGTGTAACCCTGCGAGGTGCCTGGTAAAAATGTATGGCCGTATTATTTTTGTGGATTGCTCTTCAGACGAGGAGGAGTTTGAGGGTTTTAATGTTTTCGAACGCCCTTTCAATAACATTTTGCTAATTCTTGAAGAAGATCCTGCTGCGAATCTGGTCAGCAAACTTACCGAAGACGAAGTGGATAAGGAGAGAGGTTTAATATCGATAACGACATCCCGGTAGTAGAATTTTTTTAGTGATGAACAAATAATTCAAAGTGTCATTAATCCTGCGATGCTTCGGGAAATGGAAGAAGAGGCGGAAGAAAAAAAGACTAAATGCAAATCGCCTGGCGTCAGACCATAGCGTTTATTCAAAAGTTTGTTGAATTTGCATAGTGTAATAATCACTACAATGTCGCACAAGTAATGAACCTGCATATTAAATAGAATCATTTCTATCAGGAAAAAGCAGCATCCACTAAGCAGTCAGAGACATGTTTAAGAGGTATCAAAGAAGGTCTCTTCAACCCCGGCAACCCAAACAGTACTCCGACTACAGCTACTCCTGATTCAATTATTGTTTCTGATGTCGAGTCTCAGGATATGCCAATGGCTTCTTCTTTGGATAATGAAGTCAACATTGAAGTTAACCCTGATGACCCATCATCCCCTGTGGCAAATGAACCTACAGTACAATGGATTGATCAGATAATTAGTTGTTCAGCTACAGCAAGTTTTTAGTGTATAAGTGAATATTCTTTAAGTTTAACAAGTGAATGCTGTACAATAACCTGCTGCTCTGCATCATTTCTGAAGTAATCTCTAAAATATTGCTCAGTAAAATACTGTATTTGAAGGTATTACTTTATTAGTACTGTACTGTATTACTGTAGTTTATATACTAAATTAAAGTTTATTATGTAGGCTACTTCGGTTACTGTACTTATAAATATTTTACTACTGTATACTAATGTAAAAAAAAGTTAAAGGATCTTAAATTGTCTAGGGTTATTGCTAGGAGTGACACCCAATAGTCCGGAATATCCAACAATCAAAGTCCAAATTGTGCCGGACTATCGGAATTGTACTGTATATGACTGTTTATTGTGTCACAGATGGCTACTTCTCACCTAGATGTGGATGACCTTATCGCCGCGGATGATGATATTGCAGTTTATGCATTTGTGACAAGGCAGCAGGTTCACCTTCCCATCAGAGGAGGTAACAGAACTAATTTACTTTGGCAAAGGGAAATACACTTCACCCAAAAGGATTAAACAGCGAGATGAATTGTAAATGTTTTCGATTACAGCTGTGATAGCAATGCACAATATTCATCCATTATCTTTATTATTTTAGAAATAGGCGAACCATTGGATCCTAGTGCTATACCTCAAGAATTAAATCTCAGTGGCCCGGAATAATCTCCAAATGCTTTAGAACGTATACAGGTGCGCCAACGAGTATTCTAAAACTTGCCTTGTAAAATCTGGGGCAATCACCAACAAGACCCAGGTACATGCTGGGTACATGCTGGGTACATGCTGCAACATTTCAGTGACATTTCTGCAGAAACTAATGGCCCATCGGATTAACACAGCAGTGGTCCCTGGCAGTCCAATTCAGTTTGAATGGGACTGCCAGGGATCCCCGCTGTTAATCCGATGGGCCATTAGTCTATCTGCAGAAATGTCACTGAAATGTTGCAGCATGTACCCAGCATGTACCTGGATCTTGTTGGTGATTGCCCCAGATTTGTTTTAGAATACTCGTCGGCACTACAGTATTGTACTTTCTTGCATATGATACACTTGTATCCTCTCTGCTCTAATCATGTAACTGCAGCCTATTTAAATACATCTGCTACTGTTATGATTGTGGTATATCTTACCCCCTGTGCCTTAGTAAGATTTGATATACGATTGTCTGGCAACTTCACCATTGTGCAAATACACCGTGAGGCTATAATGATAGTGTTGTTAAGTCATATGTGATAATGAGTTATGTTAGCATATTCTAATTAATTGGTTGAACTTTCGGGTCTGTGACCTAACAATTACAGCGACTATACTTGTAACGGGTATTCCCCCCCCCCAATCGCAGATCTGATGTGGGTGCAAGGAACATACGGTGTTACCATAGGTGTGGTGCATTACCTGTTGGCTCGCAGGAGGGCTGAGCTTCCGCCACGGGGAACCTGGGGCAATTATACTAGGGGTAACCACTTACTCAATTCAGCGCCTCCACCTGCGATGGCTCCCACCAGAGGGGGAGTGGTTCCTCGCAGGACAATACAATAATCACATACACGGGAATATATATACAGTACCGACACACTTTATTGCAGTGTGGTCGGTACCGCAAGCCGGGAAATCTCCCGGCTTGCTTGTGGCCGCCCCTCGGCGTGCCGCGCGTCATAGACGCGCGGTCACGCGTCTTCGGGAGCGTGCGCCCCCTGCACGCGCGTCCAGGGGCTCCCCGAGGGAGCCCTGGTGTCCCGCGATCGCGGGACAGCGGCAGGGGGTTCCGGGGGACCCGGCGGACCCGGCAGCGGTAGGGAGAGCGCCCCGATCGGAGGGCGCTCTTCCGCTGCTTCGGCGCACGCCCGTCACTCTCGGGCGCGCGCCAGGCTACTGCTGCGGCAGAGAACGGGCAAATGCTCGAATAAACTCTGCCGCAGCAGTATTAACGAGTGACTTTACTAACAAGCAATATAACATATCACGCAATACCTTTATATAACCTGTGTCCCTCTCTAGAGGAGACACCTACGGCGTCGCGCAGGACGCTTCCCCAACACCAGGTGATCCCACCCAGTGTCCCGAGAATCCCACCCAATGTCCCGCACTCTTGGAGAGAACGTGCGTGACTGCGCAGTCACAGTTACACTAAGGGGCCCGTTGGTGCACTTATGACTGTATGGTACCTGCCGAGCACTCCGGTACTCGGATCAGCAACTGGCTTCGCAAAGGGTCAGACGTGTGATGAATCCGTCTGATCCTCCAACCGAACTCCTTTGTACGCAGACCGCCAGGGCGGTCTCCCTCTGGAATAGTCTCTGTGGACCCCAACGTGGGTCCGAACCGCTTTACAGGAACCGCAGCGTCCGCTGAGTCCCTAACTAACACTTGGTACTAATGTGACAGGAACCCTAACCTAGGGCCTGTCCCTGTGGTACCGCAACCTAAAGTGGCTTTGGGGAAAACTCCTAGAGGCCTACCGGGGTTAATAACCTGCCCCACTCCCCTAACTCTTCCCAGCCTTGACTGTACTTACTAAGACCTAACGAGTCCCAGCGCCTACAGCAGCAAGCTGTAGCTCACTGGAGGCTGCAGCCAACGTGCTGCGCAACACTGTGCCTGCCTGTCAGACCTCACAGCACTAACAGCCGTGACTCTGACAAGGCAGCACTCTATACTAAGGGCAGCGTCCCTATCTTGAGCCTCCCTAAGCACTTACCCACTAAACTAGTGGGGAGTTGGGGCCTACCTGGGGTGTAGGTACCTATATGGGGCAGGAGCTGCACTCGCTCCCCGCACCCTTCCCTCAAAGCTCCCTGACTCCAACTCTCTGTAACCTTCCTTTCCCAGCTCCCACTAATGTAAGTGGCAGGGTCCCTAACCTGAGGGCTGCCCCTGGCAACACTCACCTTACTGGGGAGCTGAGCTATCTCGGGCCCTGGGGGTGCTGGCCTAGTACAGGGAGTCCCTGACTCCTGTACCCTACCTCCTTCCCTGGGCTGCTCCGGTCTCTGACTGCCTAACGTGCTGTAACTGACAAAAACCCTGTCTGCACACAACATTGTTGCAACTCTGCAGCATGAGAATCTGCCAGCTCTATTGGCTTCAATGCTGCCTGTGACAAGGGTGAAAGTGCAGTCCCCAGAGGCTGCTGGGAATTGTAGTCCTTGGCAAAGCTCTTTTCTATGGGGACCGTGTGTGCGATCTTTACTGCGCATTGGCGAAGCTCGCGCCAAAACCAAGAGGGCGGTACCCGCCGGGAGAAGTCGCCGTCCCCTTCCCCCACTGCCTTCCCCCACTGGGTAAGGCAGGGGGCAAAGGAAAATCAGGGGAACCGGGGGTGACCACCTTACACTCTCCCCCTGGTGAAAATACCAACGTCCCCGCTTGGAGAACAGCGTCACATTACAGAAAGTTGCACAATAAAAATGCATTGCATAAACAGTACAACGTAACATATTGACTGTAACATCACTGATACATGGCATATCACACACAGTAATACCCGAAGCCAGCTGAGTGTTAGCTGCTTGCTGAGACCATTTGTGGGGTGCCCCTAACTTATCATGTGGGGGTACCTCACTTTTGCGTCCGTGAGCCCCCCCGGGGTGAATCTCTCGGAGAGCACACTATGGGATAACAGTCACTGGTTCTACGCTACTTCCTCCCCCTGGTGGACGGAATAGCACAGTGTCCTTTAACCAGGCCTTTACCCGGCCATCTGCGGCATGGATGCGGTAGGCCAGGAGGCCGGGACCTTTCCCGCGGTCCACTACCTGGCGAATGAGTCGCTCCTTTTTGGGCTCAAAGGAGGCCAGTCTCCCTGAATCTTTCCCTACACAGTCCTTGTCCCTACGAACTTGCGAGGCTTCCACTGGGAAGCGAGAAATGGATAACGTCTCTTTTCTCAAAGTCTCTGTTTCACCCTGCAAGGGGCAAAGGGTTGATACCTTACCACTGCAGTGATTCCCGGTGGCCAACAGGTCCTCGGGGATGCTGTCAGTTCCCACTTCAGCTGTCTTGGGACATGTCCACAACACTTCTGGGACAGTCCACTCACTGGCTTGAAACTCGGGAGCGTTGGATCCCAGTCCTGGGACCATTTGAGTCGGAGCGCAGGGGCTCACACTCGGTTCACGTGTGCTGACACCTGGATGTCCAGCTACATTCTTCTGCTCCGCATGAACGGTAGTTGGAGCATTTTTCACGGTCACCTCCACCGGAGCCTGTGGGGAGCAAGGGGGTTCCTTACCACTCTGCTGGCTTGCGATGGGTTTCTCTTCATCTGGAACGATAGGCGGTAGGTACTGGTCCGCTCGTACTGCGGGACAGCTATCTTCTAGGGGGGACACCTCCGGGAGGACGCGATGTCGAGTGGAGCCATTCACCCTGGTGTCCAGACTTAAGAAGCTATCGTGCTCCGCAGTCACCTGAGGCTCACACCCAACACCCCTGGGGCAGTCAACTCACCCTTGTCTTCATTAGCAGGTACTGATCCCACGCCTGGGACCGATGGTACCTCTGTAGGCCGGACTGGCCGTTGTAGGGCACACGGGCCCACAGCATCTGGATGTACTGCAACTGAGGTAGGTGATTCTTTGTCTCCAACTTCACTGGGGTGTTCCGCCGGCTGGTGCATCACCACGAGTGGCTGGTCGATGGAATCACTGAAAGAAGATGGGAGTACAGACACCTTACCCTGTGATTCCTCTGTCTCCTCTGTATTACTGCTGGGGTGGTTCGCCGGTAGGCGTATCGCCACCGATGGTTCGTACTTTTCCGTAGCTGGCTGGGCCTCAGTTCTTCCCGCTTGGTTGCAACGGGGAACTAGGGCAGCCTTGTCTGACAGCTCCTCCACCACCGTGGTTGAGGTAGAGCAGTTAACAACATCTTCATCTCTGGGTTCTGCCATCTGAGATTCCTGCTTGGGATCTGGGACTGTAGACTGCAGCAGCACAGGCTTTAGAAACTGTGCTCCGCAACAAGCACACTTGGGACCCCAGGTCGGTTTGCCACCTGGGAAGTCACACTGGTCACAAACACATCTTATGCACCCGTCATCAGCCACCACTGCCACCCGCCATTCTATTGGTAGCCTAAAGGGGTTAAAGTCCATACCACCAGATAGATTCAAATCCTTTTGTAGGCACGGGCACAGAAGAAAGGGTATTTTCCCTCCTTTTGTCCGCCATGCTCCATACAACTGCAGGTGTGTTTCTCTACATTCTGTACTGTCTTTAGTGGGAACAGCGGTTGCTGATCGCTGTTCACGGAGCTTGCTCCCCCTGGTGGACTGTAAAGGAGGGGCACGCTCTATCACTGAGTGGGTCTGGCTCTGCACTGAGTCACTCACATTGGGGGGGCGGAGCTCTGGTTTTCCCGCCAGTCCTGGGCAGATTTTTGCAACACAAGTTAGTGCAGGCTTGCAGTCAGCAGCACATGTGCTCTCCTGCTTTGGCGGGAGACGCCATTTTAGGTGTGACTCCCTTGATGAGGGAGCCTCCATTTTGATCACAGTTCTGGTAATCTCACTAAGGCTCTCTGAGTATGCAAGAGGGTAGCCTTCTGGTGGGGCCCCTGGGAAATGTAAGGTCGGAGGGACATTTTCCCGGCATATTTCCTGATCCGTTACTAGCCATAGTCTACTACACTGGTCAGTGGGGTTGTACCGGTGCTCTATCCTCTTCCACCTTTGGTCTATGCCCAGGAGTCTCCCTAGGGCCTCACAAATTTCCTTCAACTTCACTGCACTACTGGGAACATCCCCTACTACTAGCACATGTCGCGGGGATACTTCTGTCCTCTTGGTTCGTTCTGGGGCCTCATGGCTTGCGGGCCCAAACATGGTGAAAAATATAAATTGGACAATTTAGAAAAAATGAAAACAGGGCACCCCAAGTCTATCTCAGCAGCGCCTCCAAATGTAACGGGTATTCCCCCCCCTAATCGCAGATCTGATGTGGGTGCAAGGAACATACGGTGTTACCATAGGTGTGGTGCATTACCTGTTGGCTCGCAGGAGGGCTGAGCTTCCGCCACAGGGAACCTGGGGCAATTATACTAGGGGTAACCACTTACTCAATTCAGCGCCTCCACCTGCGATGGCTCCCACCAGAGGGGGAGTGGTTCCTCGCAGGACAATACAATAATCACATACACGGGAATATATATATTAACGAGTGACTTTACTAACAAGCAATATAACATATCACGCAATACCTTTATATAACCTGTGTCCCTCTCTAGAGGAGACACCTACGGCGTCGCGCAGGACGCTTCCCCAACACCAGGTGATCCCACCCAGTGTCCCGAGAATCCCACCCAATGTCCCGCACTCTTGGAGAGAACGTGGGTGACTGCGCAGTCACAGTTACACTAAGGGGCCCGTTGGTGCACTTATGACTGTATGGTACCTGCCGAGCACTCCGGTACTCGGATCAGCAACTGGCTTCGCAAAAGGTCAGACGTGTGATGAATCCGTCTGATCCTCCAACCGAACTCCTTTGTACGCAGACCGCCAGGGCGGTCTCCCTCTGGAATAGTCTCTGTGGACCCCAACGTGGGTCCGAACCGCTTTACAGGAACCGCAGCGTCCGCTGAGTCCCTAACTAACACTTGGTACTAATGTGACAGGAACCCTAACCTAGGGCCTGTCCCTGTGGTACCGCAACCTAAAGTGGCTTTGGGGAAAACTCCTAGAGGCCTACCGGGGTTAATAACCTGCCCCACTCCCCTAACTCTTCCCAGCCTTGACTGTACTTACTAAGACCTAACGAGTCCCAGCGCCTACAGCAGCAAGCTGTAGCTCACTGGAGGCCTTGTGCCTGCCTGCCTCACAGCACTAACAGCCGTGACTCTGACAAGGCAGCACTCTATACTAAGGGCAGCGTCCCTATCTTGGGCCTCCCTAAGCACTTACCCACTAAACTAGTGGGGAGTTGGGGCCTACCTGGGGTGTAGGTACCTATATGGGGCAGGAGCTGCACTCGCTCCCCGCACCCTTCCTTCCCTCACAGCTCCCTGACTCCAACTCTCTGTAACCTTCCTTTCCCAGCTCCCACTAATGTAAGTGGCAGGGTACCTAACCTGAGGGCTGCCCCTGGCAACACTCACCTTACTGGGGAGCTGAGCTATCTCAGGCCCTGGGGGTGCTGGCCTAGTACAGGGAGTCCCTGACTCCTGTACCCTACCTCCTTCCCTGGGCTGCTCCGGTCTCTGACTGCCTAACGTGCTGTAACTGACAAAAACCCTGTCTGCACACAACATTGTTGCAACTCTGCAGCATGAGAATCTGCCAGCTCTATTGGCTTCAATGCTGCCTGTGACAAGGGTGAAAGTGCAGTCCCCAGAGGCTGCTGGGAATTGTAGTCCTTGGCAAAGCTCTTTTCTATGGGGACCGTGTGCGCGATCTTTACTGCGCATTGGCGAAGCTCGCGCCAAATCCAAGAGGGCGGTACCCGCCGGGAGAAGTCGCCATCCCCTTCCCCCACTGCCACAGGGGTAAGGCAGGGGGCAAAGGAAAATCAGGGGAACCGGGGGTGACCCCCTTACATCTTATATACACTAAGCCAACAAATCACATTTTATATGCACCTGACAAAATGACTTTGCTCCTGAAATGTTGTGTGATCTAAACTGATAACTAAATAAAGAAAAGTATCAATGTTTATTGTTTGCACCACAATACCTGTGTGCAGCGGCTGTTTGGTGCTATCAATTCGATATCGGCTACCGCCCAAAAATAACACCTACTTATATTACACTAGAATACCCAAAAACATCTGCCAGGGATTAAAATAGACACCACAGAGGAAAAAATAAAAACATTGTTATTTCCTTGGTGTAGGTTTAAGAAAGAAAAAAAAGAAAATTAATAATTATGATTTTAGAACAATGTAGCATCATAATACAAAGATGTCTGCATTCAAGGACCAAAATCAGGGCGATTTGGTGTTCTGGACTAAAAATTGCATTTTGGTGAAAAAGTGTTAATGTTACCAGGGAAAGTCTAGGTGCCAAAAATCTGTGAGACTGAGTCTAACTCAGTGAGACTCACAGAAAGTCAGTAATAGCCGACAGGCCCCCATAATATGATTACAGTTTGGAAAGCTTTTCAAATGAGATGATTGCTTTTATACTTTCCTACTAGTTTGGGGAAATGTATTTACTTCAAATGTATACATTTTTTTTTAATCTACTCTAGATTCCTCTCCTTCCTCCCAGGAGAACTCATTTACTTTTGCAGCGTAGCCGTCTATGAGAGCCCTTAGTATTTCCAGCCCTCACGCTGCACTGAATTTCACTTCTTAACAAGGCTTAAAGCTTACCCACAAGCTCTTGCATTCAGAATAAGTACGGTTTTCTGCATGCCTGGCCAGCCTGTCTTTTTGTAAGTGCTTATGCGACATATGCAAGTGATAAAATGCTAAACAATGGTGTGTCCTTGTGACCTACATTGGAATGTTATTAAAATAAAGAAAGAGAAATGTTTTGATGGAACACATATTTTTCCATGTGTACATAAAGTTGCCTCTTTTAATCCTTTTTCAACTCACACATATTACGTTGTCTACAGAATTCGACACTATATAATACAGGTGTTGTGATCCAATGTATGTACAAATGTTGCTACTATAAATATGATATTGACTGTTAAATCATTATGCATCATTAAATATATACTAATACTTCTTGTCAAGCTCTTGGAAAGACTATTCACAAGCTTACGCAGGTATCTAAGACCCCTGACTACAAATCTTGTGAAAAAGCACAGATCTAGAAGACATACAATACAATACAATACACTCACTGACTACTAGGACAAATCTCAAAAGCGGGATAAATGCCAAATCAAAAAAATATATTTAATACAAGCACAAGGTATATACATGGAGCAGTGCGACACAAGCAAAATGATATAGCACAAAAAACTCAAAACATACAGACGAGACCACAACTATTCTAAAGCTTGCCTTATACTAGCCCGGTTACATTCTGGGTATGTGCTGGGTGTAACCTGTCTAGTTTAAGGCAAGTTTAAGGCATTTCTGCAATGACTAATGACCCATAGGATTACCACAGCAGGGGTCCCTGACAGTCCCATTCAGTTTGAATGGGACTGCCAGGGACTCCCGCTGTTAATCTGATGGGCCATCAATCAATGTAGAAATGCTGGGTCTAGTTTAAGGCAAGTTTAAGGCATGTATCCAGCATGTACCTGGGTGTACCTGGGCCTTTTTGGCGATTGCCACTGGTTTGTGTTAGAATAGTCGCAGTCTCTGCTGTACAGTAGGTAGCATAGGGACATACCCCAGGGATAGGGAGTGGGAAAACAAGGGTAGGCGGGGGAGAAAAGGGGGAAATAAGGGGGGTAACATTTCAGGGAAAACCCCTTCCTCGGGCCCATTCCCTCATGTCCCAAAAGGATATAAGGTACTTCCCATACCCCAGTACCCCCAAATATATTGACTTGGGTACTGCTGGAAGTTACTGCTTACTCAGTATAATCTGGGCCACTTAAAAAAAGGGGGGGGGGCACAGTGTATATCTGGGATAGATATTGCTTTGCTGCTATGAGCTATGTAAGAGTTCAACTGGTTAAATATACTTTGAAATGTTATATACCTATGATTAATTGATCCTGTATATATTTTAAGAACTGATATTTATTGCCCCATGTTTAGAAACGCTGCTTTTATTTGGTTATATTGCATATTTTGTGATACTTCAGTGCAGCACCTATAAATGCATACTCCCGAGACATATACAAAGATACATAGAGAAATTAGCTTTTCTATTATTTAATTTTTTATATATATATTTGGTCAGTTTCCGATGCTCAGTGCTTTCTGCAGCCTGTAGCTTCAGGCCATGAAGCTCCATTCACCAACAACATCAACCTCTTCTGCGTGTGTTTTGATTAGCTCCCTTATGTACCTGGAAAGGTAGAGAATGCAGAGTGCGTCTTACTTACAGAGTCTCTTTCTCAGCAGGAAAGCTTTATTAGAGAAGCACTTCAGACAGCTGCTGGGAGATGTAACCTTACAGTAGCTCTTAAAACCAATTCTAAATGGCTCGGTGCACTGACAGCAATCAAGTTACAGACACTCCAGAAGAAGACATTTCTCTCAAGAAGAACAATAATTAAAGGCACTGTTGATTTGTTCATAAATTGAAGGGAAGACAGGAAATCTAAATTTGTGACAGCTGAGTTCCTAGTTGCCGCAAAGGTCACAAAGATTTTATAAACCTCCCAAGGGCATTAAAAGCAATATACTACCGAACTGAAACATCTGTAAAAGCTTTTTTTTTATTGTTCCTCTTTGAAATAAATAAGAAGCAATTTATAGTGATCAAGGTCATACCAACCTGCCCAGTGAAGTGGTAAGAAACGGGCTGCTGTTCTTTTCTTATATACAGTGTTTTTTTGGAATGGAGCAGTCGGTTGTCGCAAGAAAAAAGGGTCTGGTATTGGGGTGCAAATGGAAAATTGTACATTGTTCTTAGGGGACACAGCCTTGTCACATCATTCCAATTAATTATTGCTAGGCAGCTTCCCCTGAATTCTTTGCAAGTGTCCCAAAGACTCTGTTGGGAAAAGACATATATAATGCTACAGAGAATATTTTGATGCATTTATTAAACCTTTTGCTGCTGGAGAGTAGAGAAGACAGATTCTATTTTACTAGCGTCCTGTATACTGTATATACATGTCTACCCCCCCAAATAACATGTGGAGAGATATCTGTGCAGAAAAAGGAGCACACCTGAGATACATGGGAAATATGCTAATAGGATATGCAAAGTATATTTAAATGACTCCTATTAGCTGGTATCTCAAATGTGCTCCTTTTTGGCATGGGTGTCTCATGTGGTGTTTGAGGGGATATACACACATGGTATCAATATCAGAGAAAGGTATATAGCCACTCTGTACATACAAAACAAACACAATTACACATATGAAGAGACACTAAAGTCTCCAAACCCACTCGCAATACCACAATAAAATGTAAAGTGTGATGCAAAGACAGGGTGATGAAAACTATATTGAGGGGAACAGCTACTAACCAGAAAAGCGCAAGCAGGAGACCGCTGCTAGCGCTGAAAAACAGTCCGGACTGCAGCAGTAGCGGAGATTGCTTCTCCGCCCGAGCTTCCCTGCTTGCTCTGCCCCAGCCAATGAGTATGCATGTTGGGTGGCCTCTCGTGACCTCAACGCGTTTCGCAACAGTGTGCTTCATCAGGAGTTCACATACTCACTTTAGTGTCTCTTGATATGTGTAATTGTGTTAGTTTTGTTTTATATGTACAGAGTGGGTATATACCTTTCTCTGATGGCGGTATGGATACCGTGTGTGTGTTACATTTTATTATGGTCTGGTAAGATCTTCTATTAAAGTGTTTTACTTCTAGTCTGACTGATTAGATTTTATTTAATTTTATTTTCATATATTCTATGCTGAGTATATGTAGTAATCCCTGGTGCGCTTTGTGTGTATCTTCTTGTCAGTATCTCAAGTTAATTATTGTAACCTTCTTCCCACTAATCTTCTCTTACCTGTCTCCACCCCACGCAGAATTGTACTGCTACAACTCACTCAGACACCCCTTGACTCTATCAAAATCGCTCTATTGGCTCTGTGCGTGCTTTACAATCAAATACAAGATCCTAATCCATTGTCATTACAGCTCTCTATGACACACTCCTTCCTACTGTATATCTCAGAGCTCAATTTAATGTCTCCCCCTCGCAGCCTCACCACTCTGCAGAAGATCTAAGCATTTCCCTGTCTCATCGCCACCGTCCTTTTCCATTGCCAACAATTATTCGAGAAAATTCCATAAAATTTGCCTTCACTTTTGGAAGAACTGGTCTCTTCCATCTTTTCCTGATATATTTTTCCTTATTTTTCTCACTAAGCCAAATGCCATTACTGAGTTGCCTCCCAGTTGCAAGGCTCCTGGTGCGTAATTATGGATCTCTAGATTCCTCTACACTCTCTCCAAATCCACATCTCACATTTCCCCCCTCCCGCTCCCTTCTTCCATCTAGAAGTTCAAGCTTCTCAAAGCAGTGATGTATTTTGCATTAGTATGTAATAATTTATTATTCCTGTATTTTATAACACAGTGTATTGTATTCACCTAATTCAGTGCCTCACAACTAAATAGTAAGCTGAGTAGGGAGCAGGCAAAGTAGGTGTTTATAAGCCAATGTTGAACACACAAGCTTCTGGTTTTCTGGTGGATCCACCTACACCAGGGGTAGCAGTAACCAGTCCTCAATGGCCACTAACATGTCAGGTTTTCAAGATACTGTATAGTAAAAAGAGTATCTGGGTGCTCAAGCAACTAGATTATGCATAAACTCAGGCATATATAGTATGAACATAGAGCTCCAAAGTGGGGTAGATAATGAGAGGAAAAATGAATATACACATGTATACAATCTTGAAGGGTCTTGATAGTACTTGTGTGCAATAGGACAGGTATCCCCTTAAGGTCAAGGAAGGGAGAGGTACTCCACACTCATCTAGAACCTAATTGGGGGTATCTTCAAGAGTATCTTCAATCAGGAAAAAAGTTATTCACAGTTTGTTTGTAAAATGAACTTTACCCACTTCATGAGACTCTCTGAGGCGTGCCAGCTGCTGTAGTTGAATCCAGTGAAAGAACAGGGGAAAAGCAGCGCACAACCAAGGGAGCAGGGTCCAAAAACAAATTCTTTATTAAAGTATGGTTCAAAATAGGAGGTACACAGCTCTCCTACGCGTTCCGTACAATGGTGCACTCTGTCAAAGACCCACTGATTGAGCTACCTGTGCTGAAGCAGGAATATCCTGAAAACCTGACATGTTGGCAGCTGTTAAGGACTGGAGTTGGCCACCCCTGACCTGTGTGATTATTGGAAACTCATCTTATCTCATGTGTCTTTCTGGGTAAAATCATTTTTTATATATTAGATTAAAGAAAATTATAAAACCTTGTGGAGGTTGAAAAAAAAATGCAGTAACACGTTGTTAACCTGTCTAGTACCTGGAAAAACCAGGGCCCTTGTGTCATTCTAAAACATTGGACACCTGCAAGCTCATATAAATGGGGGAGGGGTGAGCTTTAGCACTTATATGCTTATATATATGTTGTGGTTATTTTGGGGGTTCAATATGAGCTTGCAGGTGTCCTGTATGTTTTACAATTCTTGTTCAGCTGGTCTTAGCTGATTTGGAGGGTGGCTCTTCCTATCTTATTAAAGCTCACCCCCTCCCACATTTAAGTGGTTAAAAGCTCACTCCATAGCATCTCCCACTCTCAGGGGAACTGCCTGCTTGCAGTGTGATTGTGACAAATCTAATACAGAGTGCTTTTCCTGGTAATGTACAGGTTAATAAAAGCTTCAATCAAACTTAGAACTATGCAACTAATTTTGACTGATTTATTATAAATCACTCTTCCTGGTAATGCACAGGTTATTAAGAATTTATATTAGTGTTAGGGACCCTTGAGATGTGGTCTGCCGTGTAGTGGCTCAGGGGCTTACAACACTTTGGCCAAAATGTTAAACTAAAAGACCATTTTATTTAATAGATATCTATGCATATATATTTAGGTACTGTACCGTGTATAAGTTTCACTGGATGTGCACTGAACTCTGTCTGTGTTTCATGTTCTGACCCTTGTATCATTCCCAGGATTACATAGTCATTTTCAACATGAGAGCCGCAGATTTGGTTGGAAATTTATTTATTTATTTATAAAATATTTTACCATGAAGTAATACATTGAGAGTTACCTCTCGTTTTCAAGTTTGTCCTGGGCACAGAGTTAAGACAAATAATACATGTTTACAAATACAGTTACATAAATGAGCAGGGTATACATTATATACAAGACATTGCGTGCACAGTTAAAGATAATATATATTATGGGCGTATGAAAGTTACAGACCAGATTAAAATGTGTGACAGCCTTAGATTTGAAAGAACTTAAACTGGTGGTGGACATGAGTCTCTGGTAGGTTGTTCCAGTTTTGGGGTGCACGGTAAGAGAAGGAGGAACGTCCGGATACTTTGTTGAGCCTTGGGACCATGAACAGTCTTTTGGAATCTGATCTCAGATGATAGGTGATGCATGTGGTAGGGGTGAGGAGCTTGTTCAGTTAGCTAGGGAAGCAAGGTCTAGGCAAGACAGCAAAGGTGAACTTTGCGCCTAGACTCGAGTGATGACCAATCTAGTTCTTTGAGCATTTCGCAGTAATGTGTGTTATAGTTGCATTGGAGAACAAAACGACAAATTGAATTGTCGAGAGTGTCAAGTTTGCTAAGGTGGGTTTGAGGTGCCGAGCCATATACTATGTCTCCATAGTCAATAATTGGCATTAGCAACTGCTGTGCAATACGCTTTCTGACCAGGAGACTTGGGGAGGATTTGTTCCTGTAAAGTTCCACTAGTTTGGCATAGGTCTTGGTTGTCAGGGTATCAATGTGCATTACGAATGTTAAGTGGGAGTCAAACCATATGTCCAGGTATTTAAAACTAGTGAAAGGGGTTAGGGTGGTGTTAGCGTTGGTTCTAATCTGGAGCTCAGTCGCTGGAAGCTTTAAAAATTTAGTCTTGATCCCAAATACCATTGTTACAGTCTTGTCAGTGTTTAAAAACAATTTGTTTTGGGAAATCCAGTTTTCAAGTCTCTAAACGTCAGACTGAAGTATATGTTGAAGGTCAGAGAGGCTATGGCTATGTGCATATAGGATTGTATCATCTGCATACATGTGTATTGAGGCTTCCTGACAAGCTGTAGGAAGATCATTGATGAACACTGAGAAGAGTAGGGGCCCCAGAACAGCGCCTTGAGGGACACCACAGGTGATATCCCGGGGATTGGAGTTAGAGCCTGAGATGGACATATTTTGGGATCTACCTGATAGGTAGGACTGAAACAAGTTTAAAGCATGCTTCCCTATTCCAGAGCTGGAGTTTGTTAAGCAGCATAGCATGATCAACAGTATCAAAAGCCGTTGCAAAATCTAGGAATACTGCACCAGTGAGTTGTCCCCGTTCCATTCCACACTGGATTTCATTGCAAACTTTTAGAAGGGTAGTTACGGTGGAGTGTTTGGGGCGAAAGCCAGATTGGAATTGGCTAGGGAAATTTGTCTTGGTATAGTAATCGCATAATTGGGAGTGGACACCTTTTTCCAGGACTTTGGATAGAATTGGGAGAAGTGAGATTGGCCTGTTTTTGAGACAGTGTTTTTGTCCCCACTTTTGAAGATTGGGACAACTCTGGCCGTTTTTCAGGTCTTAGGGATATGGCCTGCAGACAGGATAGAGTTGACTATGGAAACAATTGGTTTGGCAATGGCTGGGGCACCAAGTCGTAGGAACCTAGATTGTAGTAAGTCAGGTCCACATTGGCTGCTTAGTTTTAATTTGAGAAGCGCTTGTGTAATCTCCTCTTCGGATACTGGGCCAAATTGAAAATTGTGGGCAGTGTTGGGAGGGGGTGGGGCTATGTGGGTACTCCCAGGATGAGATTCAGGTTTGTGGTTTGGGCTGCATTTCGCTAATAAGTTAGTAGCACACCCCACAAAGTAATCAGAAATGCAGAGAAAGACTCCCCCTTTATTTACTGATATGCAGTAGGGGGAATTTCGACACTGGAACGGTTCATGGTCATAGAAAGCGGATACATAAAAAATCCATTAACTGAAAAGGGTAACAGCAAAAAAAAATAAGCACAAATAAAATGTTAAGATTTTAAAGATTAATATGTTTTAAAGAAATAGACATGACCTGCTAACAGGTTCAACAATGCACCGGGTTTCTACAAGTATTAATAGGGTTAATACTAAAATTTAAAATGTTGCCTCATGTCTCCAATATAAATGCTAATAGAGACCTTAAACATAAAGTAATTACTCTTACATATTCTATAGTCCATACCATGTTACAATTGGAAAGCAAAGGTACAACAATGGCATTCCTTGTAAACAATCAGATTTCAATTATTTTCTGCCTTGGCCTAGTTTATGTTCTGCATGGCTGTAACAATGGCTATTCATCAAAACATCACAATTTACGACCAATTAATTCGTGAACTGAGTCCAAGGTTATAAAAGAATAGTAATTTATGACTAGTGTATATAGTAAAAACTGAACATTAGATTAGGAGCAGGACAAGGTTTTACTCTGATATTCCATCAAGGGCAATGGGGAAAAAGTCACATTATGTGTGCTACATTAATATTATAGATACATTGCTGAATTTAACGCATTGTTTCACAGAAGAGACAGTATTAGGATAAATATGCAGATAGAAACAGAGCATTTATGGAGTGGAAGTAATTTAATTGCTAACAAGGCTGATAATAAAAAAACACTGAAGTCTGTAGATAAATAGTGAGTGTTTGATTAATTAAAGTTCTGTTTCAGGTTTTGCAGTTTGTTTTTATCACAATAAAAATGCATTTCAGTAGCAATCCCTCCCCAAACTCAGTATGTGTTATGTCACCTGAAATTCAATAGGGAGGTGTGAGTGGGCACCAGTCCCATCCCAGAAACCATCTCTTCATTGATTGGTAACCGTAAATGATGCGGTCGGTGCCATTTAATGCGCTTTCCACTAGCCACTTAATGTCCTGCTCCAAACACATACTCTTTTGTCCCCCCAATGTAGTTGCCTGAATGTCAACTCGTCCTACGTACTGTACTGTGCTCTGCAATGCTCTGAGGAACTACTGGCAAGGCAGCAGAATCGGAGAGTAAAAGATATGCAATCAGGAGGAATGGAAATAAGGTATTTTCTCAGTCATTTGCTAAGTGTTTCTCCTAGTGTCAGTTTTCCTATAATCTGCCTAGATTGAGTGAGGCCAGAGAATAAAATGGATTTTTCACCTCCTGCTGCTAGGAGATTAATTAAATTAATCTATACCGAAAACAAGCAACTTTGAGTGTGTGTGTGTGTGTGTGTGTGTGTGTGTGTGTGTGTGTGTGTGTGTGTGTGTGTGTGTGTGTGTGTGTGTGTGTGTGTGTGTGTGTGTGTGTGTGTGTGTGTGTATATATACATATATATATATACAGTGGTTGACAAATCACCAAAAAATCTACTTGCCACACAAAAAAATCTACTCGCCACCTAGTACCAAATGTGTGCTGCTTGGGCCAATATTTACTCGCCCGGGGGTTAAATCCATTCGCACGGGGCGAGCAAATGTATAGGTTTGTCGAACACTGTATATATATATATATATATATATATATATATATATATATACATGTAGAGGTATCAGTACCGTGTTAGCCGAGCTTCAATAATCAAAAAATAAATAGATGATAACGTTCTGTGGCTAACGAAATGCTTTTATTTGTGCGAGCTTTCGAGATACACTGATCTCTTCTTCCGGCGATGTTACAATGAATGAAGCAAAAGGTATACTTAAAAAACAGTGTCTCTTGGAATGTTATCTGTGCTGTTCCTTCCCCCGGTGTGGATGTGTTTTATGGCTAGAGGTGTCAAAAGGTTACTGAAAGCAAGTGAAGAAAGAGTGTGTATGTGTATCAGTGTGAATAAAAATGAATGGAGAGCCCACAGTATATACAGTGCTTTACACAAGGTGTGTGTGGAGTGGGAGTGGATATAAATTGTGTGGGTGGGTGTGGAAATGTGAGAGTTTGTAGCACAACTAAAAGTGTGTGTGGATACTTAGTGGTCCCTATTGGTGTGTAGGGATGGAAGAACAAGGAGTATTAGTATGTGTGAGAGACAGCTGTGTGTGTATACATATAGCACAGTATATATATATATATATATATATATATATATATATATATATATATATATATATATGTATAAAATAGTGCAGAATAAATGAGTCTTCAGTATTAGGTGACACCTTTTTATTTGGACTAACAATTTATGTCATAGGACAAGCTTTCGTGAGTTTTCCTCTCTTCCTCAGGTCGGCAATACTGTTATACAAAGGTTTCTATGACTAAGACAGGGATTGGAAAAGAACGACCTGAGGAAGAGCGGAAAACTCTTGAAAGCTTGTCCTATGACATAAATTGTTAGTCCAAATAAAAAAGGTATGACCTAATACTGAAGTACTCATTTATTCTGCACTATCGCAACTGGACTAACACGGCAATTTTCGTTTTATATATATATATATTGTGACAAACGGCTTACTCCGGGGCTCCGCCGTCTGTCCGGGACTGTTAGAACACGGTCTTTTAGGGTAGGTTAAATGATGAGACGTCACGTACTGTTCCTTTAAACAGGCTATGCCTGGTTTATTCAGTCCCAGGCACTGAGACTGCCACAGTTTAAACAGAAAACAAAGCCAAACAAAAAGCTGCTCGTCTGAGCGATAACTTAAACTTAGATGTCCCTGACTCAGAGTTGGAAGTGGCTTGTCCACTTCCACCAACAAAATAAGTACCTTTGCAGTCTTTAGACAAACTAACAGAATGAATGAAGCGATTTGGGAAAGAGGCTTTCTCACCCCTCTGCAGTTCAGCAGCCTTCCAGGCTCTTGGGCGGGGCTCAGAGGAAACAGGAAACAGGTCTTATATACCTGAACTCTAATCAGCATGACAGGTGACAGAAAACAGGCAGCAGACAAACTGTGGAATGGAGTGCCTGTACCACGAGGCTGCCCTGTTCAGCTTAGACAGGACAGAAACTGTTCAGTATCCTGGGAGCCCTGTATATGGAGTTTATTACCAACCCCTGGTTTCTGTCACATATCCTCCCCCCCAGCTCAGACCTCGAGGGGTGAGCGACCATGGATATTAGGGAGTGCATCCTTGACAACCCGTCGGCATTGCCATGTTTGTGCCCCGACCTGTGTTCCACAGAAAATTTAAAGGGCTGTAGGCTTAGGAACCACCTGGTCACCCTAGCGTTCTTCTCCCTATTTTGACACATCCAGGTAAGGGGTGCATGATCTGTGACCAATCGGAACTTTCTCCCCAACAGATAATACTTGAGTGTCTCTACAGCCCACTTTATTGCGAGACACTCTTTCTCGACTATGGAGTAATTTTTCTCCTGGGGATTTAGTTTCCTACTTAAATAAAGGATGGGGTGCTCCTCCCCTTGAGACTCCTGGGAGAGTACCGCCCCCAGCCCTACCTCAGATGCGTCGGTTTGGACTACGAACTCTTTGGAGAAGTCAGGTGTGACCAACACTGGTTGGGCACAGAGAGCTTCTTTCAGGCTTCTAAAGACCTGTTCGGCTTCGGGGGACCACTTTACCATTAGCGGTCCTCTTGCTTTTGTGAGGTCGGTTAGTGGGGTTGCCTTAGTTGCAAAATTGGGAATAAACCTCCTATAGTAGCCAATTAACCCCAAAAAGGTCCTTACTTGTTTTTTTGTGACTGGCCTTGGCCAATTTTGTATCGCCTCTACTTTGAGTGTTTGTGGCTTGAGTAACCCTCTACCAATAGAATACCCCAGATACTTGGCCTCCTCCAGACCAATAGTGCATTTAGCGGGGTTTACAGTTAGTCCAGCAGACCGAACTGCGTCGAGCACAGCTTGGACCTTTGGAAGGTGGGACTGCCAATCTTCACTATGGATTACCACATCATCCAGGTAGGCGGCAGCGTACCGAACATGTGGTTTTAAAATTTTATCCATCATTCTTTGGAATGTGGCGGGAGCTCCATGTAAGCCAAAAGGCAGCACCTTATATTGAAAGAGGCCGTCTGGGGTTGAGAAGGCTGTTTTTTCTTTTGCCCTTTCTGTGAGGGGAACCTGCCAGTACCCTTTTGTTAGGTCTAGGGTTGTGAGATATCGGGCTTTGCCCAGTCTCTCTACAAGTTCATCCACCCTGGGCATAGGATAAGTATCAAATTTTGACACCGCGTTTAGTTTCCGGTAGTCATTACAAAACCTTGTTGTACCGTCTGGCTTTGGGACTAAAACTATAGGGCTGTTCCACCCACTTTGGGATTCCTCAATTACGCCTAGTTTTAGCATTTTTTTAACCTCTAAACTTATAGCCTCTCTCTTGGCCTCTGGGATTCGGTACGGTTTAAGGTTAACTCGGACCCCCGGTTCAGAGACTATGTCATGTTTAATTACGTTAGTTTTACCTGGCTGTGTAGAGAAGATTTCTTTGTTCCTTCTCACTAAACTCTGGACCTCTCGTTTCTGATGCACGGACAGTGTTTCAGCTATGCTAACCTCTGGGTCAGTTTCTTGATTCTCTGACAGACCTGGGGGTACTAGGGTTAACAAGACCTCTCTATCTTTCCAGGGCTTGAGTAGGTTTATATGGTAAATTTGCTCAGGTTTCCTCCTACCTGGCTGCCTTACCCTATAATTTACTTCTCCCACTCTTTCCAAGACCTCATATGGCCCATGCCATTTAGCAAGGAATTTACTCTCCACGGTGGGAACCAGAACTAGTACCCTATCACCTGGAAAAAAAATTCTGACCCTAGCACCCTTATTATACGTATTCCTTTGTGCTTCTTGAGCTTTCTCCATGTGTTCCCTCACTATGGGTAGGACTGCAGCAATGCGGTCCTGCATTTGGGCAACATGCTCTATTACACTTCTGTAAGGGGTAACCTCGTGTTCCCAAGTTTCTTTGGCTATATCCAGTAAGCCCTTGGATGTCGGCCATACAATAGTTCAAACGGGGAGAAGCCTGTGGATGACTGGGGAACTTCCCTAATGGCAAATAACAGGTATGGTAACAAACAGTCCCAGTTTTTCCCATCCTTATCGACCGCCCGGCGTAACATGCTCTTTAAGGTTTTATTGAACCTTTCCACTAAACCATCTGTTTGTGGATGATAGACTGAGGTTCTGAGATGCTTGATTTTTAGGAGTTTACATAGCTCTTTTGTTACTTGGGACATAAATGGTGTTCCCTGGTCAGATAAGATCTCTTTAGGAATTCCGACCCGGGAAAACAGAAGTACTAACTCTTTTGCTATGTTTTTAGCAGAGGTGCTACGTAGGGGAACTGCCTCCGGATATCGGGTAGCATAATCTAATATTACCAATATATGCTGATGTCCCCTAGCAGACTTTATTAGGGGTCCTACTAGATCCATAGCAATCCGGTCAAATGGTACCTCTATTATGGGAAGGGGTACCAATGGGCTGCGGTATGCTTTGAACGGGGCGGTGATCTGACATTCTGGGCATGAGGAACAATAGTTTGTAATTTCTGCCAGAACCCCAGGCCAATAAAAGCTTCGGAGAACCTTTTCTTTTGTCTTTTCCACCCCTAGGTGTCCCCCCAATGGATGACTATGTGCGAGGTGTAATACTACGTTACGGAATGTCCGTGGTACCAACAATTGTTTAGTTGTAACTGATTTTCTTTTATCAACCCGATATACTAGGTCGTTCTCTACCTCGAAGTAGGGGTAAGCAAGTGACCTATCTGGTTGGCCATGAGTACTATTCTGGTCCCGTATATTTCCCCTTGCTACCGCTAATGTGGGGTCCTCCCACTGGGCCTTCTTAAAACTCCCAGGACTGACCTCTAGGTCAGCGAGGGTCTTATCCTGTACTGGGGTGGTAAGTGCCTGATCAACATCTTGATTTGGGGTATTCCCTACCAAAGTAGTGATGGGGAAGGGAATTTCACAGCACTCCTCCTTTTCCCCTTTCTTATTTGGGCCCTCGTCAACCTCCATTTCTGAAAAAGGGAAAGGATTTGTTTCTTCTAACACTTCGTTATGGTCTGCTATTGAACTCTGGGCGCTATTCTGAGCTGGGGACCACATTTTTAGAAAATGGGGAAAGTCGGTCCCTATTAACACATCATGTGCCAGTTTGGGTACAACACCCACCTTGAAATCTAAAGAACCAAATTCTGTTTAAAAAAAAACATCAACAGTGGAATATTCATGATTATCCCCATGTATACAACAAATTGCCACTCTTTGTGAACTGTTTACCTGTTTCTTCTTAATGGGCAATAGGTATTCGGACACTAGTGTGACCATACTCCCAGAGTCAAGAAGTGCCCGAACCCTCTTACCATTAACCTTTACAAATGCCCACAGATGGTTATTCAAGGGGTCCTCTGGGCTAGGGCCCATACATTGGGACAACAGCGAATAAGGTTCCACGCTGTTGCATTGCATGGGCTCATCATTTAGTGGGCAGATTTTTTCTGTGTGGCCCCTCTCATGACAATTTACACATTTAGGTACATAGTCTGTGTCCCACTTAGAGCCTTTTCCCGGCTCCCCATGTTGGCTATTGCCCTTAGTGTGCGAACCACTGTTGCTGGTGCTGCGTGAAGGTGGTCGCCGCTCTTCAGCTCCCCTTAACCCCGGTACCCTTTTACCGTCTCTGGAAGAGTCCTGGAACCTCGGGTAGTGGGGTTGCTCCACGACTGTGGGTTGCGGGTGCTCTCCTGCTGCATTGTACCTTTCTACGAGGGCCACAAGCTCATCCGCATTGTGGGGGTCACTCCGACTGACCCAATGGCGAAAGGCAGAGGGAAGTTTCCTCAAGAACTGGTCCATGACCAACCGTTCCACAATGTGGCTTGCTGAGTTGATCTCGGGTTGTAGCCACTTCCGGGCGAGGTGGATGAGGTCATACATCTGGCTTCGGGTGGCTTTATCCATCGTGAAGGACCATGCGTGAAACCTTTGGGCGCGAACAGCCGTGGTTACGCCGAGGCGGGCGAGGATCTCGAACTTCAATTTTGCATAGACGTTAGCTTCGGCTGGCTCTAGATCAAAGTAAGCCTTCTGGGGTTCGCCGCTTAGGAAGGGTGCGATTAGACCAGCCCACTCAGCTTCTGGCCATCCCTCTCTCTGTGCCGCTGCCAGTGGAAGGTTACTGATAGTCTCCCTCAGGATCTCGAGTTCCTGCTGTAAGCCCTGAGCGAACCGCTGTTGCTCCTCTTTCAGCAAGCGGTTTGTCTCTTGCTGGTTTGCATTCGCCTGTTGCAGGGCTTCATTCGCGTCTCTCTGGACAGCGACATTGCGTACCAGCGCACTCACCACGTCTTCCATCTTGTTTGGAGAGAGAGAAAAAAAACCTTCTTTTTTTTTTTTTTTTTTTTTTTTTAAAGTTCTTTAACCCCCAGACCTTTTAGTGTTCTGCCCGCATTCTCCACCATATGTGACAAACGGCTTACTCCGGGGCTCCGCCGTCTGTCCGGGACTGTTAGAACACGGTCTTTTAGGGTAGGTTAAATGATGAGACGTCACGTACTGTTCCTTTAAACAGGCTATGCCTGGTTTATTCAGTCCCAGGCACTGAGACTGCCACAGTTTAAACAGAAAACAAAGCCAAACAAAAAGCTGCTCGTCTGAGCGATAACTTAAACTTAGATGTCCCTGACTCAGAGTTGGAAGTGGCTTGTCCACTTCCACCAACAAAATAAGTACCTTTGCAGTCTTTAGACAAACTAACAGAATGAATGAAGCGATTTGGGAAAGAGGCTTTCTCACCCCTCTGCAGTTCAGCAGCCTTCCAGGCTCTTGGGCGGGGCTCAGAGGAAACAGGAAACAGGTCTTATATACCTGAACTCTAATCAGCATGACAGGTGACAGAAAACAGGCAGCAGACAAACTGTGGAATGGAGTGCCTGTACCACGAGGCTGCCCTGTTCAGCTTAGACAGGACAGAAACTGTTCAGTATCCTGGGAGCCCTGTATATGGAGTTTATTACCAACCCCTGGTTTCTGTCACAATATATATATATATATATATATATATATATATATATATATATATATATATATATATATATATATATTTTTTTTATTCTGGGCTTTGGATGAACCTAAACGTTGAGTCATTAAATAACACTTGCATTTTTGCATTTGGAGTGCCTGCCCCTTTTTCCCTTTACAGTTACATTTTTAGGATGGTATGCACCCTATAACACTTATTGCATTCATACATTAGATCTCTCCCCCTCTCTCCCTCTCTCTCCTTCCCCCTCTCCCCCCCCCCCCTCCCTCTCTCTATATATTTAGGTTGCAAAATATTAAGAAGCAAACATGAGTTCCTAGTTACCGGAGAAATATACAGCTTTCCAAAGCATTTAATAACTTGCACCATTTAGCAATCCTTATTGGCAAACGAAGACACCAGTGAACAGCCGTGGACCATTTACCAAAGTCTCAACTGTGTTAGGGAAAACCATTAACGCGTCTCGGCTCCCAACAGACCTGGAAGTCATCAGAAGGGCAGCTTGTTACTTCTGCTAGCTGGATTTCTTCCGTTTAATTTCCTTTCTCTCTCTCTCTTTTTCTTTTTGCAGAGTAAACAACTTGATTTCATTAAAAGCTGTGAAAAAGAGTGCCACTCAATCTCGTGTAACCCCTGAAGTGACAGAACAGACTACAATGAACAGCAAAGGTGTTAAAGAAAAATAAATGAGTCTGGGAATACAGGATGAATGTGCAGGAAGAGTGGTCCGTGTTAAAAAAAAATAAAGCTGAATACAAAGGTCGGCTAGTGGATTTTTTTTTTAATAATGCAGCCTGCGTGACCTTTTTCATGCTCAGGAAATAAGGGCATACACTATACAGCACGCACTAACTAACCCGAGATATGGTAGGGGCCTATTTATGAAACTGCAAGAATGGCGTTTCTGGAAACATATCACACTATGGGCCTCATGCAGTAAGCGACGATTATGTGAAATCGGCAAGCTTATCGATTAGTCATGTTATTGGCGTTTTTCCCTCTCCGTATGCAGTAAGTGCCGAATACATTCAAAATCAACCAGAAAACAAATCCGCCCACTCTCACGATGATGAGCCGATCACACACAGGTGTATCGGCGTGCGTGGCGGGGTGCTGTTAGGTTGCACAATCACAAATCTTGCTGAATCAGGCGAAACAAGCATGTTTTTGATTGCGCGCCATATTTAAAGGCAACGTGTACTGCTAATCATTCTCTGTGTTGTTGGGAGTGAGAGAGAGAGAGAGACGCACAGAGCTGGACGATTGAAGATTTGCATATTGACTGAGAGACTTGTTGTGTATTGGGTGAGCTTTGTCCTTTGTTGTTTTGTTTACATCTTTGTCTTGTTTTATATGTGGAAGTGGGTCGTGTGATTGCCTGTACATTTCTTGTCTGTTTTTTGTGAGTGCTGGAAGTATGCCCGCAAAGCGTGGGAAGAGTGATGCCGGTGGGAGTGGGAGTGCTACTCGTGGGAGTACGCGTCGGAGTGAACGTTCTGTTCAGGGGAGTGATGTTGCTGGTGCACCGAGTGGTGTTGCTGGGAGTGGGAGTGCTGTTGTTGGGAGTGGGAGTGCTGGTGCTGCGAGTGGTGTTGCTGGGAGTGGGAGTGCTGTTGTTGGGAGTGGGAGTGCTGTTGTTGGGAGTGGGAGTGCTGTTGCTGTGAGTGGGAGTGCTGGTGCTGGGAGTGGGAGTGCTGTTGCTGTGAGTGGGAGTGCTGGTGCTGGGAGTGCTGGTGCTAGGAGTGTGAGTGCTGGTGCTAGGAGTGTGAGTGCTGGTGCTAGGAGTGTGAGTGCTGGTGCTAGGAGTGGGAGTGCTGGTGCTGGGAGTGCTGCTGGTGGCGCAGTTGCTGATGGGGTGTCTGGTGGTGGCGTGCTTGCTGGTGGCCAGCTTTTGGAGGCTCTTCCATTGGAAGAAGGAGAGTCCAGTCAGCACCAGCCAAGCTCTGACCCTAAACCTGCTCGGAAAAAACGTGTGGAGAAGCCACGTAATCCTCGCTTCAATGACCAGGAAAATAGGGCTCTTGTCACTGGCATTCTGGAGCACTATGACAGTCTCTATGGACATTTAGTAGGTAAGTGTAACTTTACATTTATTATTCAAATACATGTGATCCTAGGTCATCTGAGTTTTGTTCATATGCAAATATGGGTACACAATATCTTTCTATGTTCATTAGTGTGGAAACACAGCTTTTTATCATGCCTTACAAGGACAAATAAACACAGGCGGTCAATTTGCCAGAACTGCATACAATATGAATGCAACCTTGCTTACATGTATAGGTTTAGTAGTGAATGCTCATGTGCTGCACATATTACACATAAAACAGCATGTTTGCTATCTCTTGGAACAGCTAGCAGTGTAGGAAACTGGTGCTTATATTATTATTCATTTACCTCATATCTTTTATATGTTTTTCAAGGGCGGACAAGTGCAGCAAGCAAAAAAGAAATGTGGGACACAATAGTCATTGGTGTCAATGCCTGTGGGAATAGTGTCAGGGACAAGTATCATTGTCGGAAAAGATTTGATGATATTAGGTCCAAATTGAAAAAGAAAATACAAGACCAACGCGTGCATGCTACTGGCACTGGAGGTGGGCCCACACCACAACGTCTCATATTGACTCCATTGGAGGAGCTGCTTCGGCCAAAATTACTTACCGTCGTCGTGGAAGGCTTGGCTGGTGACCGTGACATTGGAATTTATCCGTCACAATTTCCAGCAGGTGATAAATATTACTGTACTAGGCGTGTCGTTGCTTACAGTTATTTTGCATAGTTACACTGCTTTTTATACTGTCTTCACAATATAAGCATACCTGCATCTATATATGTATATGTCTGATTCTGTATATATATATCTCAAAATAGACATATATGTAGTAGTCCTACTAAAAGCAGTAACTAATATAGCACGTGCCATTGCGTGCTCATTTACATGTGAATTCCCAAAATGCATAGCTGCAGTGGAAGCAATTGATGGTGGGCGAAGATGGGGAACAACAGGGTAGTACACATGTGTAACACATGTTCATGAGAAATTATTAGTAGCTACAGGTACAGAACAGAAATATGTATCATGTTATTGTGTATTTTATTGATTTTACTCCGACAAACATGACATTACTGCCTATTTTAAGCATGCATCAAAGAAATTGCATGTAACGGCCTACAAACATCACTGGCACTAACACATCTATAGTTGCTTATGAAAAGGTCCATTTTTGCTTTATGTCATATACAGACAGCATAATGAGGCACACGTAGCATATGTTATGTCATTGTTTTCATAACTTAAACACTGCAGATGACTACTTAGCTCATCTACCATTGTGTTAAAGCAGCTGCAATTAATATCTCATCACAGCATACACTTCAACAGAGGGGGTGGGGTTCAGCACACACACTAATTACAGCCTCATTTCACGGTCAACTTAGTTCACACCATTTGCACCTGTTTCAAGTCATTGAAAGGTGTGGCTGATTAGGCTTTTTGGGGAAGGGAATACCTTTCTTACAACCTGAATAGCACAACTGAAGTTAATCACACTCATTTGAAAGCTTAACTCTAGCTACTAAATGCCCCAACAACTCATTACTTATCAAAGCGTACGTCACACATTAGTTCACTCATATCTATAGTTGAACTACTATGAAAGACACATTATCACACACTGCATGTGTTGTCTTGTTGAGTCACAGCCACATTCAGGTGTGCCACATCTTCGATTAATGTACTGTACCACACATATCCTCTACCAAAAACAACACTTTTTGCAATATGACCACCTTCATGATAACCATTGTGAATGGTCATCTCATGATAGTTATGTACATTATGATACTGATATCACTACACAACATATGATTTTTATGTACTCATTTAATCTATTTATCCTCACGCATTACTGCAGAAACATAGTATGTTGTACTGTATGTTAGGGAACTCAAAAATTCTAAGTACACAGGCATGTACAGTGTTATTACAACTATTTATGTTCACTTTCACACACATTTTCGGTTAAGGAACTGATGTTGTTAGTTAATCATAAATACAGAACATACAATAAGTGTTTGTTCAATATTTACACATGTAAATGTAAAACTTATGTTATTGTTATATATAGTTGCCCCTGGAGGACATGTGTCACCTGAGATGGAACAAGTGTCTTCACCTGGGTCAGCCAGCTCAACACTACTAGAAGGTGAGTGTATCATTTGCTGGCCATATAATATGTGCTCTTCTATATGTTATGTTGTCATGTGCATTATTTGTTTTGCACATCTTCTTTAAATAGGATTACTTAGTGTCAGTGAAAATTAAGTGTAAGGCAACATGTATTGTGTTAGTGATGTTAATTATCATGTAGGACTTCTGAGTTTAGAGCAACTTTTCATTCATTCATATTTCATACTGAGTCCAAACATTATTCGTAAGTCAAGGTAGTTTTTAATGAGGTTATAAAACGTATGCTAACATGTTAGGTGTTACTT
This sequence comes from Ascaphus truei, assembly GCF_040206685.1. Taxonomy (NCBI): domain Eukaryota; kingdom Metazoa; phylum Chordata; class Amphibia; order Anura; family Ascaphidae; genus Ascaphus; species Ascaphus truei. The sequence continues at coordinate 27,600,082 of NC_134486.1, forward strand.
AGGACACAGTACAATTACATAGTAACACAGCATACATTAACATGCCATTTAATAATGTGTACATTTCTTTTTAGAACATCATGGTGATGAGGATGATGAGTATGATGAGGATGACGCCACAGAAGAGACTGAAATACAATCATGTGACCATGAAGAGGTGCCAATAGAAACTGTTGTACCGCCAAATCGTCCATCAACTTCCACATACGATGCAATTGTAGCTTCAGAGGGAAAAATAGTGGACGCAGAAAATCGTCGCCATTCAGACATGATGACAGTGCTGGAAAGGATGATTGGACTGCAGGAAGAAACAGTATCACAATTGGCACATCTCCACAGAGTCTTCATTGAAGTGCCTAAACAGTTGCAAAAAATCAACACCTCATTCGAAGCATTAGTTGTTCAGCAAACACAAGCTAATTACTGGAGAATGACTAATGTACCACAATTCAACACCTCCCAGCCAGGATCTGTTCATGCAGGTCAGTTTTCACCACATTCATCTGATATTCATTCACCAGGCCCAAATGTTACCGGTCAAGTAGCAGACATTGCTGTGCAGGTTCCTGATGACATCCTACCGCTGCCATCTGTACAAATTCAGCAGCAGACACCTACAAAGGAGGCGACAAAAACAAAACAAGACACACATGAAACAGACCAACCATCACTTGTGCAGTGTCTACCAACTTGCTCACATGTGTCACTGGGCACAAGCCCTGTCCGTGAACAGTCACTACCCAAAAGCCCTGTAGGTGAGTCGCTGCCCAAAAGCCCTGTAGGTGAATCGCTGCCCAAAAGCCCTGTAGGTGAGTCGCTGCCCAAAAGCCCTGTAGGTGAATCGCTGCCCAAAAGCCCTGTAGGTGAATCGCTGCCCAAAAGCCCTGTAGGTGAATCACTGCCCAAAAGCCCTGTAGGTGAATCGCTGCCCAAAAGCCCTGTAGGTGAATCACTGCCCAAAAGCCCTGTAGGTGAGTCACTGGCCACAAGCCCTGTAGGTGAGTCACTGGCCACAAGCCCCGTAGGTGAACAGTCACTGGCCACAAGCCCTGCCCGTGAAGTGCCAGAGGCCACTCAAAGTGGCTCTGTTGTGCCTAAAGTTGGTGGCAAAAGAAAAAGGAAAATTCAAGAGACAACAAGCAGGCCTGTTACTCGCTCGCAAAAGGAACAAAAAAAATAAATGTTATAATTCAGAAAATATGTCTTTGGCCTTGTTTTGTTGACTTCAGATTATCTAATTACTATTGTATGTATGCTGAAGACTGTGTTGTTTCCAAACTTTCAACTATGTTCTTGTACACGTGAAGTTTTGGAAATGTTAACACTCATAATTAATTGTGTTATAAATATTTATGTTGTAATCGTCTGTTCAGTAATGGTCCACCAGGAGCCAGTTGCTAAGTTTAGAGAAGCTGCCATTGACTTTGCAGCAAAACATTGCATTTGGGTGTGTTAATTGATGTAAGAATTGCATATGCATATTAGTCACATGCAATTATTAAAACACCTAAGTAAGTGCAAACATCTTTCTTGTACGTGTACAGCAGGATTATGTGTAAATTATTACTTACCTTTGCCTTGCTTGGCCATTGTAATTTTGTCCTTTAATCAGTTGTGTGTTCGTTTCTATAACATCTCAGAATGTATAATAATATATATACACACACACACACACACACACACACACACACACACACTGAGTGAGTGTGAGTGTGAGTGTGAGTGTGTGTATATATATATATGTATATGTGTATATATATATGTATATATGTGTATATATATATGTATATATGTGTATATATATATGTATATATGTGTATATATATATGTATATATGTGTATATATATATGTATATATGTGTATATATATATGTATATATGTGTATATATATATGTATATATGTGTATATATATATGTATATATGTGTATATATATATATATATATATATATATATATATATATATATATATATATATATATAGTACTATATAAACTGGTATACACAAACTAATACACTTCATGCTTCCTTGTGAAAACACTATTTTAATAATACAGGCCTAATGTTTGAGAATTATCCTAAGTATGAGACTCTAACAGTATTGTGCTTAAACAAATGTTTATTACTTAATTCAATCATGTTTCTCACCATTTAAATAGGTTTCATACAAGGTATACTTAATGCCATCAATGTTGTGTGTACTCCTGCAATATAAAAAAAAATAAAATATTATATATAAATATATATATATTTTTATAAGAGATATATTTATATATATATATATATATATATATATATATATACACACGTATTTAAACTCATGCAGACAGGGAGTTAACCAGACTTTCACATACACACAGAAATGTAAGCGGGGAAAAAACATTTCTTTTTGCAGGTGTGTTTTTACTGATATGCCTGGCTAAGAAATATTTTCACACACTGGTCTTTGTTAGTTTTCAAAAAAACACTATGTGAACGCATTCACAGTCTAGGGATGTTTTTCACAAACGAGATAAAAGAAGGAGAAATGTTTCTCCCACAGTCCCATATCACGAACCACAACTGTTAACCCAATTAGACAAACAAATCCAATTGGCGTTTGAAATAAGGAGTCAAAGTAGTTAGTTTTGTTGACCTTGACAAGGAAAAACAGGAGTTTGTTAGCCATTCAGCACATTCATTTTGATGAGCAAATAACACAGACCTGCACACAGCTTTTGTGCTACTCAGACATGGCTGATGAATTCGTTAACAATATTAATCCCCTTTTAGGGTATAAGTACATGATCTGTGAAGCCATCTTGAACAGTCGCGGACAGAAAGCAAGCACACGCCAAATCGATGATTTCATTCGAGCAAAATATCCTTATTACCAAGACCGTAAGCATGCACGGAATTTTAATTCCTCAATAAGATTCACTTTATCAAGTAATGACTTTTTTGAACGTGACCAGGATAAGCTACAACACACCTATGGTTTCTGGAAGATTGCCCCGGAAAAACAATTTATCCTGAAAGACGGCACTTATATTGTCGTGAAAGGCATATTTATTCCTAATGGCAATAGCAATGTATCCGCTACTACTGATCCGTTTGAATCGATACGTGCTGCAATATCTGCAGCCTCCATTCCTGAAACCCACATTGTACAAGAACAAAAGTACTATGATTATGTACCAAGCCTTTCAGCTGAAATTGCATTGGAATGGGAACCGGAAGAAATGAACCTACCTCCCGACCAATTATTTGAAGAAAGCAGTGGCGATTCCTATGAGCGCATCCTGGAGGAGATATGTGCCATACTGGATTCAGCGGTTGGGTTAAGCGTGGATGAAAATGGCTTGCATTTCTGGAGCGACCAGTTGCAGCCAGGCGTAGAGTTAATTCTAGAAGAATGGTAAATATAACAATCGTTATGCGTTGACTCTGCGTTTAAATTTTTTTTTTTTTTGTAACCACCATTTTCACTTTCAATGCGTGGATACAGCGTAACATTGCAGACTGCATAACATGTAGCGATCACAAACAAATTGTTTCCTAATACAATATAGTAGGACCTGAAAGAGTAGTACACATTGCTGACGGAATAAATATACGTACTTTCCTATCCCTTTAAACATATTAGCAACATTTTACCATTACTCTAACACATACCTGTTTTGTTATCATGCAACATCTACAACATTGAAAACCGGGTCCACCACGTATGACGTGGGACCCTTGTCATGGGCCAAGGCGTCCTTAAAAAGGATTAGTGATGTAAGTCCCGCCCCCAAGCGACGTGCGCGCCTCAAAGCCTATTGGCTGTCATGTTTTGTTATAGTAACGGTAACTGCAGTGTGTGATGCGTGCGGCTCAGTGTTTGTAGGCGTACCCTGGGCGTTAGCCGAATGTTAATTGAGTGGGAGGAGTGTTAGCGTGCGTTTCACGCTGGCTTAACATGACGTCACACGTATTGCATTTGCGCATTGTGTTATCGGCCGTGCTTTCTGTTCAAACACGTCTGTTTAAAAAGAATACAGATGTACTCGTTTAGAACGAATGTAGTTTCGTCTTCATTGTATTTGAAATAAAGATGTTATGTTTACTGGTATTTTCAACATGTATTGAACGCACAACGTACGCTTTGTTTTGCGCATGCGCTAACAGTTAGTGGAGCCAAGCGTGAAGTGCGTGCGCACACAAAGATGTGCGCGCACATCTTTCAGTATACAGGCAACGTTCACTTCTTATACATAGTTATGCCTGCTACAAATTTAAAGAAACATTACATACTGATGAACAGTTTTACTTCTAACATATAAGTGACTGACGTGTGTATCTACACAATCATATAGAGCTGCGTAACGCGTTGTCACGGATGCATATCTAGTAAGGTGCCATCTTTGACCATCATGTGTTTGCTGTATTTCAGAGATGTCGGGGAAGATACAATCGGATCAATGTATGATTTCAGAAGAGTCTACCTTTATATGAGATGATTGTGAGGAGGAGCCACCGACTACTATACTACATATGGAACTAATTTTATATTGCTTGCAGCGCTTATTAACAAACAATTAAAAATGTGATACCCTTATGCCTATATTGCATAAGCACTTAATTAACATAATGATGTTGCAAAAGAGTGCCTCATGAATTTTTATTGAGTGTTCTTTAATGACTACTAACATTTTATGACATGGTGTGTTTTATATATAACAACCATTCCCACTCTGCTAACACATTTGTGTATTCTAATATGTAATGGAACGTATGACTGTCGAAACTATGTAACAATAATAATAATAATATGAGCATGTTCATGTATAGGGCTGCTAGTTGTACGCAGCGATTTACAGACACATGTTTCAGCCTGAGGTCCCTGGCCCGTGGAACGTACAAATGTTTTTTTGCCGCATGAGGCACAGGGAGATAAAGTGACTTGGCCAAGGTCACAAGGAGCCCACACCGGGAATTGAACCAGACTCCCCTGCTTCAAACTATCAGTGCCAGTGTGTGTCTTTACTCAGTGAGCCACTCCTTCTCCCAATGTAAAGGACACTTACAACCAAGTAGCCATTTATTTTTAAAATCTCTTGTTACATGGGTATGTAGATAAAATGGTTTGGGACTGTAGCAAATAATGTTACTGGCCAGATGTTATGGTCCCCTCCAATGCATGATGTTCTGAATATGACATCACCATCATGTTATGAAGTACGTTTCTGTGTATATTTCATTAACCTAACTAACTATAGTTTACTGTGTTTATTAATCGTTTAGAAATACATAGTATAGTCAATATGATGATATAAGCTACCATAATAAAGCTGGTGTTATCATTTGTCGGTGTTATACATGGATCCTACACCAATTGATAGAGACACAAACAGTTGTCTTAAAAAGTGTGTCTATGCTAGTGATGAATGTGCTCCCGTAAGTAAACAAATAAGTACAGTTATCCCCTTTTCTCCAACCACCTCTATATTACATTAATGGAAATTATAAGGAAACATACATAAAATGTGATGAAATGTGAGTAATCATTTTGTAATACAATGCACATGAAAGCTCAAGAGTAGCTAAATGCATATACATGATACAGAAAGTACATATATGTAACATTTGTGTTTAAACCAATATGTTGGGTTTTTAGTTCCAATAATTATAGGAAGATTGAGGTAGCCACATCTTATGAGAGATGTCAGCAAATATACATACCATGATCAGTCATACTGGAGATATACCTATAATGCAAAGGAACAATATATAAATTGCAAACATTGACATGCCATCTTCAGTACCGTAAACAACACAGCAAAGTGTGTATTTGGTGTTAAATGTACAACACCATGTATATTTCATGACATTCAAAATGTAAATCAGCCTGGTGTACACATCATATGGATGTACATGTTACACTGCACCAATAACATTGTATGTAAGCATACTAGAAGCATGAATGATTATGGGCATAATATGTGTTTTGTCTTAGCATAAGGAATAACACAATGCTAAAATATTATTGCTTTGTTACCCAAGTTGTATTCACATACACACAACTAAAGTACAATTGAAGAGGGATTATATAACCTGTGCAACAATAACATACCGGTGCCACATCCCTTTGTGCACACAGCAGAGAAAAGAAAGGTGTGCAACCCATATTCATCTGTGTCCTAACAGAAGGTTATATAAAGAAACATTATTGTTAATATAACATAATTAAACTATAAAAGTAGTACTAGGAACATATGAGTTTGTACTTACAAGAAAAAAATGAATTGATGAGATTCTGTCGTGTCTGGCCACCACTGGCTGTTTGTTCATTTTCAGCAGCTACATGGGTGGGATGCTCGTCTACCAAAGCCTCAGCTAGGTCTGACTGTACATTGTGCCTGAGTGCAACATTGTGCAAAATGCAACAGGCAAGGATAATATCAGACACTTTTTGAGGCTTGTATAGAAGAGCCCCACCAGTTCTGTCCAGACACCTAAACCTGGTCTTGAGTAGGCCAAATGTCCTCTCTATAACAGATCTTGTAGATATATGGGCTGCATTGTACCTGTCCTCTGCTTCAGTTTGAGGGTTTAGCACCGGAGTCAAGAGCCACGGCCTAATTCCGTATCCTGAGTCACCTATAATGAATGGAGCACACATAAGCTGACATTAGTGATCAAATTGTACAATGCCAACATTCCTAAATCAACATGTGTTTTGTGTTAGAACATGTAAATATGTACTCACCCAGCAGCCAACCAGGTTCAAAATGTCCCTCTTCGAACGCATGGAAGACTGAAGAGTTCCTCAGGATAGAGGAATCGTGACTGGAACCAGGGAACTTGGGTACCACATGCATTATCCTCATCGTGGCATCACATACCACCTGTACATTGAGTGAATGGTAGTGCTTCCGATTGCGGTACACATGCTCACTCTGACTAGGTGCAATCAAAGCAACATGTGTGCAATCGATTGCACCCAGCACAGATGGTATCCCTGCTATATTATAAAAGCCAGTCCTGACTTCCAGCCACTCTGTTGCCTCTGTAGGAAAATGAATATAATTCCTAGCGCGTCTATTGAGTGCATAGAGAAACTGGGTCAAGGCCCGCGAGAATGTAGATTGCGAGACCCCGCCCACTATGCCCACAGTTGTCTGGTATGACGCGGAAGCAAGATAATGTAATGAGCACAGCATTTTAACAAGCCCAGGGACTGCACGACCTCTGGCTGTGAAAAAATCTAAATCCCCCCTTATCTCCTCATAAAGAGCTAAGATTGCTGCTGAACTCAAACGATAGCGACTTACAATCTCCTCCTCACTCATCCCATCTAACAGGGTTCTCTCCCTGTACAGACGCGGACGAGGCACAAGTTGTCTCCTCTGTCTTCTCCTCTGATCTCCTGTCCCTCTACCTGTCCCTCGGCCTGTCCCTCTCCCTGTCCCTGTCGTATCCGCGTCACTGTCACTGTCCCTCGGTGTGTCCCTACCTTGCCCTATATGATTCTCTTGATCATCAAGCATGTCATAGAAAAGAATGTTCCTGCGTCTCCTAAACATTCGCAACATTTTGAAATGAGTAGCTGTGAATGAGCAGGTAATGTGCGTCCTTTAAATAGGTATGTGATGATGTCAGGTGACATAGTAAAATGCAAGGTGTTACATTAACATAATAAAGTACTTCTGTGGCAAGCTGTGTGCACTTGTTGTTCTAAGTATTTGTTGTGTGTATTCTGCAGGGAATGATGATATTTGGCAATGATGTGACGTGAAGCTTTGTACAAAGATTGCTTGCAAATAAATAGTTGCATGTGCAATGCATGTAACACTTGTGAACGCAAGAGTCAGTCATGTAATGAGACAAAAAGGCTGAGATTGACGTGGGAAAAGTTTTGTGTAACATGTGTAATTATCCATGTTATTGTGACATGTTGGCAACAATGAATAGTCGTGTGCATATGCATGCATTTGTGTAAGGAGGATAGTTGGTATAGAATGAGTTTACAAGGTGTCCCAATGATGAATTACTGTACATGTGTGTATAAGTTAGGTTGAAGTGCTTGTAATGCAACGGTTACAATGTAAACATGCAATGTGATTGAGCGTCCAATAAGTGACGTCATGAAAATAGGGAGGACCCAAAAGTATATGTAAACATGAGAATACAGATGTACATGAACGTTTAAAGATGCGTGTCACATTACAAGCATTGTGTAATGTAAAGGAAGATGAATATACTGTGTATGTGTGACATGTGTGACATGTGTGACATCATGTAAATAATTGTCGCTGAGTTGAGTAAAATGTGTGATATGATGTGAGGTTCTCCTTTAAGAGTGTAGTATAGTATTTTCCCTTGCCACATCATCACATGATGAGTAATGTGACCCGCAAATGCTGAAAACATGTAAAAGTCGAATGTTATGCAAATAAGACACGTCAGCTGTGACACAATGCAGGGAATGCCCCCACACTGTAATGCAAATCCCCCTTGTATTGTGAGCAATGAAACGTAAACAGTACTATACTGTTATACGTCCCCGCTCCATTGACTTCCATTGATGTACAGAAGATTTTTTTTTTCTAAGTGCCGTTCCGGCAGCCTTAGCGATCGTTCTCCCGTCCAAAATGCCAACTTTAGTTGGCGGGAGAAATCGGCCATAACATCTCAATTTCGTAGTGCCGATCAGCCCCGATAAGCTGTTTTTTTTTGTTGAATCCAGCCGATTTAAAAAAGTGGCGATCAGTGTCGAAAACAGGCTTATCGGCAGGCGACTGGCCATAACCAAATTATCGGCTCCGAAACCTGGCGATATGAAGCACTTATCGGCGCTTACTGAATCTCAAACCCAATTTTGGCTATAACATGGCCATATTTCCCTTATCAACGCTTACTGCATGAGGCCCTATATTCCTTATTTACTTGTTACATGCCCAATCCATGGAAAAACAAAATTTTCGGTCATTATGTGTTTCTGGCTGTATTTAACTCCCAGTGAAATCCACAATCATGCATTTCTGAAGGAGGCAAAGGACACGTTACGTCAACAGAAGTAATGAACGCAATTAGAACACATCTGATGTGGAAAGTTCACGCAAATCAGTTCATCGTAGTGATATTTCTGCAAAGGTAATTCTTAAGGAATATATTATCACATCACATGGCATTTCATATTCTGGGGATTTTGTATGGCAAGCCTCTACCTGAATAAAATTTTGTATATATTTTGTAAAATGTTTTACTAGGAAATGATACATTAAGAGTTACCTCTCGTTTTCAGGTATGTCCTGCGCACAGAGTTATGATGACAATACATGGTTACGTTAAATGAACAGTGGTTAAAAGTTGCATTCACAGACTTTTCATAGACAGGGACAATACAGTGACGAGAAAAAGTTTGTGAATCCCAAAGATAATTACGGAAATTCTATAGTTTTTCATAATCTTGTTGAATCAAACCCAGTTATTCTTAAATATCCAATAGGGTTTTTATTAATCAATTCAATGTCTTTTGAAACAAAATGATGTATGAATTAGACAAACAATGAGTAATTAAGAGCCAGGGTATGTGAAAAGTAAGGGAACCCCTGGTTTTATCAGCTAATTAAAGGGGATAATTAGAATCATGTGTTTAAATAATTAGGTAGATCTTCAGGGGTGAGTTTGTGAGGCCCCATCCCAGAAAGATCAGAAACGTTTTGAGTTTAGTCTTCACCATACAAGGTGTGTGGAAACACATCACGCCACTATCAAAAGAAATCTCTGAGGACCTCAGAAAAGCAGATATTGATGATCATCAGTCTTGAAAGGGTTACAAAACCATTTATAAGGAGTTAGGGCTCCACCAATCCACTGCCAGACCCAGGAGTGGTCGTCCTACCAAAATCTCTCCTAGAACAAACCAGCAAATCATCCAGGAAGTCAAAAAGAACCCCTAGAGTAATATCCAAGGATCTACAGGCCACTCTCATCTTGGCTAATATGAATGTTCATGACTCAACTAATAAATAATTAGGTAGATCTTCACGTGTGAGTTTGGGAGGTCCCACCCTATATAAAGATCAGCAACCGGGTGAGTTTGGTCTTCACCATACTGGTGTGTGGAAGCACATCATGCCACGATCAAAATAAATCTCTGTTGACATCAGAAAAGCAGTTATTGATGCTCAGCAGTCTGAAAGGGTTACAAAACCATTTCTAAGGATTTGGGACTCCAAAAATCCACTCTCGCCTTGGCTAATGTGAGTATTGATGACTCAAATATCAGAAAAAGACTGAACAATAATGGTGTTCATGGAAGGATAGCCAGGAGGAAAACACTGTTCTCTAAAAAGAACATTGCTACTCGTCTGAAGTTTGCCAAAGAGCACATGATGATCCACAAGACTTCTGGAACAATGTTCTCTGGACAGACAAGTCAAAGGTAGAACTTTTGGGCCTCAATGGGAAACGTTATGTTTGGTGAAAATCAAACACTGCTTTCGACCAGAAGAACCTCATTCCAACCATCAAACATGGTGGTTGGAGTGTGATGGTTTGGGGCTGCTTTGCTGTCTCAGGACCTGGATGGCTTGCCATCATTGACACAACCATGAATTCTGCATTGTATCAGAAGATTCTTGCGGAGAATGCCAGGTCATCTGTCCTTGCGCTGAAGCGAAAATGTATCATGCAGCAAGTAAATGATCTTAAACATACAAGCAGATCTACAAACGAATGGCTGCAGAAGAAGATATTTTGTGTTTTAGAATGACCTAGTCAAATTCTGGAGCTAAACCCCATCGAAATGTTGTGGCAGGACCTGAAGCGAGCTGTTCATGCAAGGAAGCCCTCAAATGTCACTGAGTTGAAGCAATTCTGTAAGAAGGAATGAGACAAAATTCCTCAAATACCAATGTGAGAGATTGACCAGCAGTTACAGAAATCATTTATTTGATCGGGTTATCTTGATCTATTATTAGGACTCAGATTAAGATCTAATAACATTTTAGGCTTGAAATATGTGAAAATCCTAAGAGTTTCACAAACTTTTTCTCACCACTGTATATGTTATGGGCGTATGTACCCTTACAGACAAGATTAAAATGTGAGACAGCTGAAGTTTTGAAAGAACTTTAAACTGGTGGCGGCTTTTAGAATTTCTGGTAGGTTATTCCAGTTGCGAGGTGCATGGTAACAGAAAGAGGAGCGGACAGATTCTTTGATGGACCTTGGAACCATTAACAGTGTTTTGGAGTTAGATCTATGGTGATAAGTGCTGCATGTGGTAGAGGGGTGACGAGCTTGTTCAGATAGCCAGGTAGCTTGCCCACAAAATATTTGAAGGCAAGACAGGACAAATTTACCTTTCACCTGGACTCCATGAATAACGAACCTAGTTCTCAGAGTATTCCGCAGTGAAGTATGTTGTAGTTAACGTACATTGAAGGACAAAGTGGCATATTAAGTTGTAGAGCGTGTGCCTAGTTTGTTAACGTTTGTTTGACATACTGTATCATGTACTATGTCCCAATAGTCTAGAATTGGCATTAGCATCTATTGTGCAATGCACTTTTGAACCAACGGGCTTAGGGATGATTTGTTCCTATAAAGTACGCTCAGTGTGGCATAGGTTTTGAATGTTAGAGTATCAATATGGAACCCAAATGTTAAATGGGAGTCAAGCCCAGTCTCCTTTCTGTACTTTAACGGGTTATTCTTATGGTAAATCGCATATTTTAATTATTATGGGAAGCCAATGTAGAGTTGGATTAACGGCTGTTCTTAAATAAGGTAATGTAATATTTTCATCCTAGACAGTTATGGGCGCTCTTCTGTTGATTTCCGGGCTCCGCTCTAACATGTGATTCCAGCAATTCAATATGAAGGACACCACTGCACTTCACTTTTGAGACACTTGGGATTGTCCTAGTGTGCTTGTTTGTCTTGCCTCAACAGAACAATAAAGCTATTTGCTTGAATCACGTTGTATAGTGGAGCCCGAAATCGGTAGAAGAGCATCCATTACTGTCTTGGATGAATTTGTAATCGGTACAGTGTTCCTAACTTCATAGATGCTTCACAGAGATTGTATAAATCCAGGCATGAAGAAGTTACAGGAATGTTTGAGTGCACACACAATCGACCGTCTCTGCTGTCCAAGAGGTACTGCTACATTTTGGGAATTTCTGTTATGTTCAAGCACCTAATGCAACGTTTTTGTACATGCTAAAGGCTCACTGAGTAAGACATTCATACCATACTATTCCTCTTAATTTAGGAACAGTTTTCAGTTAGCCACCAATGGGGACCAGGTGCAGACTTTGCTACACCGTAAATACCCAACATTTCCAGCACTTTCGTGGGTGGAAGCAATGGCTGCAATTGCTGTTTTTTCATGCGCAGATGCTACCTGGCAATGCTCGCTTTTCAGGAAGATAGACCCTGCAGAAGAAAAGAGAATACAGTATATAGAGCTAAAGTTATATATCTGGCATGCCCAATGTATTCAGTGAGTCCTTTGACTTACTCTCTGTTAAATGTGGTCTTGCTTTTCCTCCTATGATGTTGCAGAGCTTGCTTCTGCTAGAGTTGTTGCAGCCAGAAGGAAGGCCCCCAAAACGTACATTTCATAGGGTGTACTCATTTCTTGATGTACTCAAGTAACACTGACGTAGTTATTCGATGCTAAAACAATGTTTACACACAGACACATACATCCACAATACTTAAATACATCGCATAGCCAATGGCGCTAATCTAAAACTTCATAATATTGTAAGAACAGTTGTTTGCGATTCAGTTGCGCCAAACTGTAACATGGGGTCTACTTTCTGAAATAGCTATGGCATAGATTGTCTGTAATAGTTATTCCGCAGATCGTCTTTACAACAACTCACATCTACACTCTAAACCAGGCTCCCTGTGTTCTGCCAGGTCACAGTGCCACAGGTTATGTCCTCTCATTGTGCCACCTACAGTGGCCCTTATAGAAATGATGACACTATTGCCTCCTCTTCAGAAATGTTCCTGAATATCACCAAGTGTAAACAAAACATAACTAGGTACATTGGAGAGAAGGAACATATGTGCTGCAGATTACCAGACATGTGGTTTTCAAATGTTATTCTATATTCTATTCATTAGTTGAAACACTTTCATTGTATTATATTGCAATCTTTGTTTAGTCTAATGTTTTTTAATGGAGAAAACGGGCATATTCTGTATGTTAAATTGTGTACAAAGGAGAATGTACAGTAGCACCCGAACATCTTACATTTCTTTACAAACTCTTTATCTTGGGTATCAGTATAGAGATTAAATGGCTGTATAACTTCTAAAGATAGCGGTATTCTTTAAAGTTTTTAAAACTTTTTATTGGACTATTATACATTATATAATTCTCTTGTACACTTGCTTTTCAAGACCACACATGCTCCATTCTAATGTTGTAACAACAAAACATACAGTACCATAACAATAAACGTATAAATTATTGCACATATGCTTTGAAAATCCGACAAGTTACTTTCTACATCTATGTAAGCGTTTACGCTGGCACATATCCAACATCTAAAAAAAATTACTTTATAAACATCACCTTCAAGAAAAATAAACTTGGTGCCCTGCAAGGGAAAAAAATAAAAATCTTCTCCAAATCGGAGCTATGTTTCACAACGTGATAAGCCTCTGAAAAAACAGGGTAAAACATGGAATGCCTTTGAGAACCATAATTTGCTCGGTATGGCAGTGCTGGATATACTTAGTTTGCGAGCAGACCCTCTGGAGATATATATCGCTTACAGCAGAGGTAATATCATACGTATATTTACAACATAGTCGAAGAAACAAGAGTGGTAAAATGACGGTGTATAATAATTTGTTTCTTAGGATTTATTGAGCCACAAGCAGTTGTTGAAATAGCTTTCAGGGAGACACCGTGTAATAGGCTGGTTGTAAATACATTGTGCATTGGTGAAATGTGCCCATGCTTGAATAATGAAAAATGGTTAGACTAGAAATGAACCTAATGGTAGTTCAATATAATCTTGTCGTGTGTGAGATATATGAGAACCCTCCCACATTACAATATGTAGTCTGGCGTCCCTATGCAATTTGCTGTGAAGAGATCTTCTCAATGCGGGAGAAGACTTCAGTCCCATTAGTATAAATACTGTAAAGCTGAAATCTTCTCCAGCACATGGACGTTCACAGAAAACTGAATACAGGCATACCCCGCATTAGCGTACGCAATGGGACCGGAGCATGTATGTAAAGCGAAAATGTACTTAAAGTGAAGCACTACCATTTTCCCACTTATCGATGCATGTACTGTACTGCAATCGTCATATACGTGCATAACAGATGTAAAAAACACATTTGTAACAGGCTCTATAGTCTCCCCGCTTGCGCACAGCTTCAGTACAGGTAGGGAGCCGGTATTGCTGTTCAGGACGTGCTGACAGGCGCATGCGTGAGCTGCCGTTTGCCTATTGGGCGATATGTCCTTACTCGAGAGTATACTTAAAGTGAGTGTACTTAAAGTGGGGTATGCCTGTAAAGATCTTAGTGGAAAATATATTTTTACTACTCTTCACTTGGTAAATATATTTTACATTGGCTTAATATAAATATGCACAAGTCAGACCTTGGAACATATATCGTTTTCTATCATGGTTTATCTTGCAAAATAATATGTATTTAGAAAAATAATATAGCAATATTTTTTTCTCAAACTGGTGAGTTAAGGGCCTTTTATTTATCAAACATTTATGTACCGTTATTGTATCTGTTTTGCATCAGGATGACTTTGTTAAACTACTGTAAATACAATATTCCTATGTAACATTATGAGTATTACAAGTATTCACATTGGCAGAAGAGAAAATGAGTACAACAGTGCTTGTTAATAAGTAGCCTGCAGCAAATGTATTAACTAAATAGGTCACAAAATCTTAGCACTTCAGTACAGCAATCACAGTAATTAAACAAACACAGCCAGACACACATTATAGTAGAAGTGTATGTAGCAGATCATTTTTCACAGCCAACATGAACCAAATGTGCTTTGAAACTGAAAGATTTTCTGTTTTGAAAACGACATACTGTAGGTTGCATTTATTAAAGACCAGCATCTTACTATTTATACTGTGCTATGTCTACAGATGGGAGAATCCACCAAAATCCGTTTCCAGAATTTTCTCACATTTCTCCCCCCCCCCCCCAAAATCCGGATCGCGGTGTAAAAACCGCAAACGGACTCGGTCAGTTTTAATACGACGTGGATTCATCAAAAACACGCTGTTGGACACAACCCGTGGATGGATTTGTAGAATCCAATCCGCGGATTCAACAACTCGTGGGCGGATTCTTAACAATGCGCTGACAGATTGTGGAATGCGCAGAGTGTATTGGCAATAACAATAAAAAAATCTGCAAAGCACCAAATCGCCCCCTTTTTTAGATTGATCTACTGAAATCTGCAGACCCAGGGAACCGGCCGATCCGCTGCGGACCCAAATCCGCACCCAAAAATTTGCTCATCTCTAACTATAGCATGATACTATGCTTGATGAACATTTTTATATCTGTATATGTGTATATTACTATAAACTGAACAACCTTCTTTCTTCTTTGCTGTAATTTTCTTTTCCCAAGAT
Source organism: Ascaphus truei (assembly GCF_040206685.1). Lineage (NCBI taxonomy): Eukaryota > Metazoa > Chordata > Amphibia > Anura > Ascaphidae > Ascaphus > Ascaphus truei. The sequence continues at coordinate 27,615,708 of NC_134486.1, forward strand.
GTTTTTCTGCCTTCTGTTATTTCATCGTTCAGCCTTTTTCAGACCACCATTCATAACAAAGAATAACAGGAGAGCACATTCTCTCCGGGTATAATTTGACATTGGGAACTTTTAAAAGAAAATGGGTACATATTTGTGTGTATATATATATACACAGCCCTGAGGAAGGCGTTCTGAGTGTCTATATCATCAATACAACATCTGAAGTTATTCCTTGTGTGCTGCTTCTTCTTGCTGGACCACCATCTGGTAAAGTGTGTGTGTGTGTGTGTGTGTGTGTGTGTGTGTGTGTGTGTGTGTGTGTGTGTGTGTGTGTGTGTGTGTGTGTGTGTGTGTGTGTGTGTGTGTGTGTGTGTGTGTGTGTGTGTGTGTGTGTGTGTGTGTGTGTGTGTGTGTGTGTGAAAATGTTTGAACACATTTTTTTGGTTGACATTGTTTTTTTCTCTTTTTTCTATATGCATTGGATTATTGGAAGTCTGTTCCCCTACTTTGAGTGGGGCTATGTCATGCATTCCATATCAGGCTTATTTTATGTGTTGTGATAAAATTTGGTATATGGATTTAATTAACACGTTTTTGTATATGTTCTGTATAGAATTTATTATAGGCGCAATGTGTGATATATGCTCTATTTGGGGATATCTTTAATGGTTGGACATGTTAGGACACCTGTAATATTAGTCAGAAATATTGGGTACATTGAGTTTTATTTACAATGATGACGTAATCGGCACAAGTATAGAACTGAATGAATTAGATTTGAACACATGATACATAAAGCTTGGCCCCTGCAGACGCACTTACCAGAACTTCCTCCTACTGTCTCTGTACGTTCTCCCTACCTACCAATTAGACTGTAAGCTCCTCGGGGCAGTGACTCCTCTTCCTTAATGTTACTTTTATGTCTAAAGCACTTATTCCCATGGTCTGTTATTTATATTATCTGTTATTTATTTGATTACCACATGTATTATTACTGTGAAGCGCTATGTACATTAATGGCGCTATATAAATAAAGACATACAATACAATACACATACTGTATGAGCCCCTGTAGAAGCTGCAAGCAGAGCAAAATGCGCTGGGGTTGTTGGCAGGAGGAATAGGAGCTGAGAGAGCTTGGGGATTGCAACTCCAATATTGGAATCAGCGGCATTGCTATAGCCCGCACTCTTGGGGGGCCCGCTCTCCCCCCCCCCCATCATCAAAGAGAGAGAGAGAAACAGAGAGAGAGAAACAGAGCAGAGAGAGAGAGAGACAGAGCAAAGAGAGAGCAAAGAGAGGGAGAGAGACATGAGGGGGAGAAAAGAGAGAGACATGAGGGGTCCCTGAAATGTTGTTTGCCCGGGGGCCCGTACATCTCCAGCTATGCCACTGACTGGAAGTGATGTCACAACAAAGCACTGAGGATTGCGTAACTCGCCGAAGGAAGCCAAACGAAATCAGAGACTGTGGGGGTGTCTCATACTTCCGTGTCGAGGACTGGCTGGAGACACTGACTGCTCCTAAACTCTATACGCCTGAAGCTCAAATTCATTTGTGAGTGTTTCTAATCTATGTTTTTATTCTTTTTAAAGTAAAAGATGTTTTGCACGATGTAATGTCCCCTTCGTATTTTGAAGCACACTAAGAAGACCGCACAGAATATATAAAGCGTCCAGTCACACTGAAAAGGCTTACGAATCCTCCACACTTGTAAGTGTAATGGCAATCTTTTAAATTGTGTGTTTTTTATTTGTGAAAAAAAGGGGTTAACCGGCGCCAAAAAGGGTAAATACCAGTCCTGTTGTGACAGTCCAAATACAGTCCTTGGAATGATGAATAGTGATGATTCTCACCTCAGCAGTGCATATGTGAAAAAAGAGAAGAGAAAGAAAAATAATAGTGCAGTAAATCAACACAGGAGGGGGGGGGGGGGAATGCACAGATACTAACAAAAAAACAACAAACAAGACATACAAACATGAAACACTAGCACGGCCTAAATATTAATACAAAGCATATTTATTGGTGTGGAAATGTGCATAAACCGCATCCGGAGGGGTAAAATTGCAACCCTACTCACAAAATGCTGGAAAGGTACAGGCAGATCTGCTGTGTGCAGCTGGACTCTCAAGATGGCGACCGGAGCACTTGTGCTGGCGTCTACACGTGACTAGGAAGCCAGGCAGATGACTCAGATGACGAGGCCTCTGGGCGGACGTGACGTCACTCCCGTTGTGTAATCTCCACCGGCTCACAGGACTCCAGTCCTCTAGTCCTCATCAACAGCCGCAATGTCGCCGCACCTCGGTTTAAAACACTTGTTGGAGACTGCAGAGTTTCTCCTTTGGAACTGCAGACTTCACCACACTGAAACACTCTAAAAACTTGGAACTTCCCGACGCGTTTCGTACGCATGCGCGTACTTCTTCAAGGGATGTCATCTGAGTCATCTGCCTGGCTTCCTAGTCACGTGTAGACGCCAGCACAAGTGCTCCGGTCGCCATCTTGAGAGTCCAGCTGCACACAGCAGATCTGCCTGTACCTTTCCAGCATTTTGTGAGTAGGGTTGCAATTTTACCCCTCCGGATGCGGTTTATGCACATTTCCACACCAATAAATATGCTTTGTATTAATATTTAGGCCGTGCTAGTGTTTCATGTTTGTATGTCTTGTTTGTTGTTTTTTTGTTAGTATCTGTGCATTCCCCCCCCCCCCCCCTCCTGTGTTGATTTACTGCACTATTATTTTTCTTTCTCTTCTCTTTTTTCACATATGCACTGCTGAGGTGAGAATCATCACTATTCATCATTCCAAGGACTGTATTTGGACAGTCACAACAGGACTGGTATTTACCCTTTTTGGCGCCGGTTAACCCCTTTTTTTCATCTGTTTCCCTGACTGGTTGTACCACCAGTCTTTCACCTGGCTGCCTGAACATTTATTCATTAGTATTTCTAGCGCTGTTTTGCACCTATTCTTTTTTTCTGTGATTTTTTATTTGTGGCATATTATACACAAATAGTTTTTCTTTTTTCTCTTTTAAATTATACCCTTAGATAATGTGCGCTCCTGTTTTACTTTGAAAATTGTCTTTTGAAACAGCTTGGACAGTCCATTTAAGGAGCAGCATTTCACAAAGTGTTGTATTGTATGAGAAATGTTATTTACTGCACAGTATTTGTTTCTCTGCACTTATTGTTTCACTACACTGCAGTGTGACGTACAGTAGTTTTACGCTTGTTTTCTTTTTCTGGATGGAATTACTTATCATTGTGTGGATTGTATTGATGCGCATATTAAAGGGGAAACAATTTAAAAGTCGGCAGCTTGGCCTGCTGATTTAAAGGAAGAGACTCAATTACCTGTACCAGTGTTGATGATGGTCAGGAACGAAGGGATATTAAGTCAAATGCCCTGTGTGACACTTTGCAAAAGCATTTGGAAAGAAAGTACAAACAATACCGCACCGAGACAGAGTAACCAATTCCTTTTCTAAGAAAGGAGGGCGAGAATTGGGGTAACAAGAACATGAAGGATTTATATGTAACTGTACAAAGGGAACATCAGTAGCCAAAGTATTAATCTGACAATGCAAGCATGACTTTATATGCGCTTGAACACAGATCTGTTGTGATGGGAACAATAGCAATCTAATTCAGGTCACCTGCCAAGAGCAACATAATGTATTGTGCAATAAAAGACTCATTGGTTTGGCTATTATTCTTAATGGACATATGATAAATCTGTTAATGAGCTGCTTGTAAGGGGCCAAGGGAAGATGTTTTGGGCGGCTCTTTATTTTAAAACGATCTTGATTAATCTCATGCCAACGTCCAGGTCAAAGTGTTAATAGAAAGAATGTGATGCCATGCGGCTCAATGCAGGCGCAGGAGGGTGTGAAAAGTGTGCGTGTCTGGATGTTGTCCCTGGTGATCACAGCCGTGAAGGGAGCAGCGAGGAGGATGTATTTAGAAAATGTTTGACACCGAGTGTGTCCTTCTGGATTGAAAGAGTGGAAGTTCTTTGAATCCAGCGGCTCACCCTCTGGATATACGAGGAAGTGAACAATCGTGAAACGCAAAATAATAAGATAAGGGAAATGAATACCCAAAACCGATGATCTAGAGGTGCTTAGAAATAAATCACGTAACAAATTTATAAACATTCATAAGGTAACAGTCCAGATAACCACCTGATGATGTGAGATATAACAAAAAAGTAAATGAAGATCCCAGAGTTGGAGGACACTTGAATGATGATATCCAGAGTATTTCTGTGTATAAATCCATCTACTCCCAATCATGGTGTCCAGAGGTAGCGTGCTCCCTGCTACAAGTTGCGAAACCGGAAATGGAGTCCTGCATGGGAAAGGATAAGCGGCGCACTGCTGCTGAAAAACGATAAGGCTGGATTGCTCAAAAATTGTTTAAAAAGTATTTATTTGGCCAGTGGCAACATAATAAAAATAAGACGAACCGGCAAGATCACTGAAGCGTTTCGCCCAGTATGCGCTTTGTCAAAATCGTGAAACGCACTAAGGTCAATATATTTGTGGCGTGATATGATCACATGGTGCATGTCCCAGAAATCCTGCAACATGAATACAGTATATGCATCAATGTGATTATATTATAACTTTTATGTCATTTTCTATTATTTATTATTATTTATATATACTCCGGGTTCTGGTCTGCTTTCTTTATATGTTGGTGTTAATAGAAAGTAGGATTGCCAATACAGAACCCAAATATAGCATTGTTCCTAACAGAACTGGTTTGTCTGCGTTGTCTCATCTTTTGTTCTCATATTCATTTTAACACTCGGGCCAATTAACGGCCCTGATAAAAGAGCCTACACCCTTCAGAGGGATCTTTGCCCCTGAAGATAGGGACAACAATCTTGACTAAATTGTATAATACAACAGAGCTTCAACATAGAAGAGAATCAGATGAAGGGTCTTCAGAGATTATATATGACTCCATTAACCCTTTGGAAGCACTATGTAGCACTTGTCATACAGCGAGAGAAGCAGCCGTTCTCAGAGAGGGGAAGGGAGAGGAGACAGCAGCTAGACACTGGCTCTTCCCCTACCTGCAGCAGCCAGATGATGACTCCTCCCCCTTCCTGTATGTAAGAGAGGGCTCCGCATGGGAGAGATACAGGGAGGAGAGTGCGTGTGTATAAAGCAAGGGTGGGGGTTCTACTGTGTGGGTAGATGGGAGGGGAATGTATTGTATGTTTATTGAGAGAGGGCCCGTAGTGTATACGTGTTTCTGTGTGTGTGTGTGTGTGTGTGTATGTGGTGTTTGGACACTGGGGTGTATGTGGTAGTGTAAAGATGGCCAGCGCAAACCTCGTGGACCTCAGGATATTGATGAACCGGATGAAGTTGAATGAATAAAAAAGGAATAAAAGAGGAATAAAAACACAGTATTAGTGCATCACATCCACATGTGTGGGGGATGGGGGGGGGGGATGGGTGTGGAAGGAGGGTACGCTGAAAGGGTTGATGGTGATTTTCCACTATCTAATCAAAGAATACATAAATATATGGATTCAGTGACTCACACGGGCTTGTGTGGTATTTCTCCCTCAACGCAGACTGAAGTGGGTTAATGCAGACTCATATGGTGGAGTCTCAATACACATAAAACTCACACGGCCTAATGTGAGTTCTTGCCCTCAGAGGGTGGTGTCCTGTATGGATGATGTCTGGTCGTCTCAGCCAAATATCCCCCAATAGGTGTGGTGTGTGAGTGTCTCCTCTCCCCGTTTCCCAGAAGACCAAAAAGAAAGCGGCCTCCCTAGCCATAGGCGGGGGGGCTTCATGACCGGGGGGGTCTGGCCTTCCCCTCGCTGGCCCGCCCCCACACCTCCCTCCCCGGCCCAGGGGAGGAGTTCCCGAAAAGCCTTCTTAAGGCCAGGCTGGCGGGCAGCACGTCCTCTTTTGCTGCCCGCCAGACGATATGCCAGACGATTTGGACGTCCCTCTCCTCCCTGCAGGTTAAATTAAGGTAAGGCCCCAAAAGGGGGGTCAATCCCGGGCACTCCCCCCTCCTGTATAGTCGCGATTTTTGAATCGGCTGTGAGGGGGGAGGCGGGATGCAGGGAGGAGAGGGACCCCGTAGTGTAGCTGTCCGTCCCCATCCTCCATCTGCGGCGTGCAGCATGGAGCTGGGGGGGCTGGACTTCCCCGGTCGGGAAGTAGGCGCTGGGTTGGCGGGCGGCGAGAGCATGGCTGGCCCCATGCTTGCCCATCCCATACTTGCCCGTTCTGGGCTGGTTGAGGGGGCTGGGGGAAAGCTGGGGTCGCGGTTAGAATTGCCTGGGGCGCATTGGTGGTTCAGTGAGGGCGCGGGGAGTCTTCCTCCAGCCCGCGATCACCAAGGAGCCTCCAGTGGGAATCGGGGGGGGAGCTGTGACGGGGACAGCTGGTCACTCATGCCCCCGTTCCCAGGAGAGGTTGCGCAGGTTTCCTTCCCCAACCGTCCCGCATAAGGAGCAGGGAAGGGGGGGAGAGCCTCAGTGCTGCGGCCTGGTCTGGCGGCTGCTCGCGGTCCGCTCGGGAGGGCAGAGGCGCGGCCTCATGCCTTCCCATGTGTACACGCGGCTGGCGGGCAGGTTTCCCCGCTTCGAGGGCAGTGGCCGCGCGGTAGGCGATGTTCAGACCCCTTCCCACAGCCCTCACAGATACCTCGGGGCTGTCGGCACGGGGGGTCTGGCGGTCGCTCGGGGGGCTGAGGCACGGCCCGAAGGGCACAGGCGCGGCCTCAGTCAGGTACCCTCCCGGTCCCCGCAGCGTTTCCCGCAGCAAAGGGGCATGCGGCGCTTGCTCTCCTCCACGTGCTCTCACGGTGGAGTGAAGGTGCATAGCGGTGGCCGGGGAGGGGGGGGGGTTGGAGCGGCTGACCCCGCGGCCTCCCCTCCCACACCTGTGGATAAACCTTAAATAAATAAATAAATTATATGTGTTACGTGGTATGGGTATGTGTGTGGTATGGTTATATATATGTGTGGTATGGGTATATATATGTGTGTGGTATGGGTGTATATATGTGTGTATGTATGTATATATATATACATATGTGTGTGTGGGTATATATGTGGATATACGCATAGGTATTTATGGGTGTTATGTGCAGGTATGTGGGTTTGTATGTAGATAGGTAAATACGTATGTATATGGGTATGTATAAATAGGTATATGCGTAGGTGGATATATATATATGTATTTACAGTTTGTTAGGACGCGCAGACAGACATAGGTGTTTGTGCGGTTACGCATGGATATATGTATGTATATATGTATGTGTATATAGGCATGTATACGTAGGTGGATATATGTATATGCTAGGGCAGCCGCCCTTAGTGGTTGCGGCCCCGGCCCGGTAAGTGCGAGGGTGGAGGGCAACCAAGGTTGGCGCTTCGGTCTGCTCCCGCAGTTCAAGTTTAGGTGCGGGGGACATACGCTGATGCGCTCGGGGCATGGGCAAGTGGGTGCCTGACTCTGCTCCCGGCGGCAGTTGCCCGCCCGCGTGGGGGGACGGGGCAGATAGGCGGGCAAAAGCTTCCCATATGGGGGAGCGAACTCTGGTTGGCGGGGGAGCCTGCCCCCGCGGCATGTTGCAGGGTGCCTCCCCCCCTCTTATGGTCTCATACTCAGAATATGCTGCATTGGGAGTTATATGGTGTCAATAGAGCTCTTTATCTTGGGACATTATAAGCTATATAAATATACTCCTAGTAAATATTAGATAATTACTTGTGAATGGGAATCACAATGTTAAGCAGTTATGCATGGTTACTTTTATCTGGATTCCCCAATTACTTCATGTGGATGGGCGCATGTGGATGCGTGCGTGCGGAGGCGCATGTGTGGGTGGATAGGTGCGTGGGCACGGGTAGATGGACATATGGGTAGGCACATGGGGATGAATGTATATAGTCACAGTTGGGTGTATACGTGTGTAGGACATACTTGAAAACGAGAGGTAACTCTCAAGGTATTACTTCCTGGTAAGATATTTTATAACTAAATAAATGCACGTAGATGTGTAAGCTGGTGTAGAGGCACACATAGATGGGTACGGGGGGGCACGCGTAGACGTGTGTGTGTGTATGGGCACATGGGTGCATGTATGGGCACACGGGTGCATGTATGGGCACGCGTGTGCGTGTATGGGCATGCGTATGCGTGTATGGGCATGCGTGGACGTGTTCACGTGGACTTGTATGGGCACGCGTGGACTTGTATGGGCACACGTGGACGTGCATGGGCACAAGTGAACGTGTATGGGCACACGTGGACGTGTATGGGCACACGTGGACGTGGATGGGCACACGTGGACGTGGATGGGCACACGTGGACGTGGATGGGCACACGTGGATGTGTGCGGGTGTGTATGGGCACACGTGGGTGTGCGGGTGTGTATGGGCGCATGTGGATGTGTGCGAGGGCGTATGGGCACACGGAGAGGGGTTCATATGGGTGCACGCGTGTATGGGCACGTAGATGCGCGCGTGGGTGTATGGGCGCGCTTGTGTATAGGGGCACACGTAGATGTGCGCGTGTGTATATGGGCACACGGAGATGCGCGCGTGTGTGTATATGGGCACACGGAGATGTGCATGCGGGTGTATGCGCGTGTGTGTATAGGGGCACACGGAGATGTGCGCGTGTGTATATGGGCACACGGGGATGCGCGCGTGTGTATATGGGCACACGGAGATGCGCGCGTGTGTGTATATGGGCACACGGAGATGCGCGCGTGTGTGTATATGGGCACGCGGAGATGCGCACGCGGGTGTATATGGGCACTCGGAGATGCGCGTGTGTGCGTATAAGGTCACACGGGGATGCGCGCGTGTGTATAAGGTCACACGGAGAGGTGCGCGCGGGTGTAAGGTCACATGGAGATGCGCGCGTGTGTATAAGGTCACACGGAGATGCGAGCGTGTGTATAAGGTCACACGGAGAGGCGCGCGGGTGTATAAGGCCACACGGAGATACGCGCGTGTGTGTATAAGGCCACACTGAGATGCGCGCGTGTGTGTAAGGTCACACTGAGATGCGCGCGTGTGTATAAGGTCACACGGAGATGCGCGCGTGTGTATAAGGTCACACGGAGATGCGCGCGTGTGTATAAGGTCACACGGAGATGCGCGCGTGTGTATAAGGTCACGGAGATGCGGGCTTGTGTATAAGGTCACACGGAGAGGCCCGTGTATAAGGTCACACAGAGATGCGCGCGTGTGTACATGGGCACACGGAGATGCGCGCGAGTGTACATGGGCACACGGAGAGGCGCGCGTGTGTACATGGGCACACGGAGAGGCGCGCGAGTGTACATGGGCACACGGAGACCCGCGCGTGTGTTTATGGGCACACGGCGATGAGCGCGCACGTATGGGCGCACGGAGAGTCGCGCGTGTGCATGGGCACACTGAGAGGCGCGCGTATGGGTACACTTGGGGGCGCGCGTATGGACATACGTAGAGGCGTGTTACTGTGGTTATAATAACGAATAAGGGAGCTGCATGCATGGCGCTGTAAGGACAAGGGGGACAGGTACGATTATAGTTGTGCCACGTGTTGGTAGCGAGCTGGTTTGAATGCAGGGTAGAGGAACGTTTATGGTTTTGAGCTGATCTTGTCTACCTCTGTCCAGCCAGGTGGCATACTCTTTAAAATTTGTTTAGCAGCAATTTGCACTGCATTTCCCGGTGGGCCCACGAATGGCCGGCGCTGTTGGTCTATGAGCCAGGCTGTTGGCTGGATTCAATAAACTTGAGCCAGTCAGGTTTTAGATATGAGTAAATGTTACTGTGGTTATAATAACGAATAAGGGAGCTGCATGGCGTGGTAGGGGCAAGGGGGACAGGTACGATTATAGTCGTGCCACGTGTTAGTGGCGAACTGGTTTGAATGCAGAGTAGAGGAACCTTTATTGTTTTGAGTGATCTTGTCTACCTCTGTCCAGCCAGGTGGCATACTCTTTAAAATTTGTTTAGCAGCAATTTGCACTGCATTTCCTCGAATAGTTCTTCAGGAGTTCGGTTAAGGTGACCGTTTTGATATTCAAGCCGTCTAATAGTGGATGGGGTTTTGATGGTTGATTCTGCTATTGCATTAAGGTTCTGGTTAAGCGGCTTCAGTTGACTGAGGTGTGGTGCTGCCTTGAGAGCAAGGTAAACAGCACAGATGGTGTGAGGTGCTGGTGTCTCACAGGACTGGGTACACACATGAAGACACTTTGAATCAATCAAAGACATTACCCATGATATGGGAAAGGTGACCCTCCCCCACCCCCATTTGGTGGTTAATTGGTGGAAGCCATACCGATGAGGACTGGCAAACCTACCTTATTCGCCTCGTCAGGCAATTATGTTCCTAAGGGGGAACTGGGCAGCCTGCGTTGGTGCACCTACGTTATAGTCCCTTGGCCAGGTATGGTGGTGGGGGTGGCCGGTTTAAGTGTGCGCTTGAATGTTCTTGCTAGCGAAGGCCCGAGCAGAACTGCAAAGGTGTGATCTCCGAGCACGGAGCAGGACGGCGATCGGATGCTGGTTGCATGGCTTATTTCAGCGGTGATCTTTGTTTTCCCCTCTTGGATTTATGGCGGCTCTGGTGGTTGGCATAGTTGCCCTAGCCTAGCGCGCCATTTAAATAGTCTCAGCAAGCACACGTCACAGAGTAGTTGGATAGTTAAGGGCCTAGGCACGCGCAGTTCAGTGGGTGTCTTCCACAGCAGGGCATTGATAGCCGAGCAGTTTAGCTGTCAAGCCGAGGCGGCTGTGTACATGGTGTCAAGCAGGCCAGCGGAGGGTGGCAGACAAGGCCGTTGGGGCTTCCCCACAGGTCATGCGCTAGGCAGGAGTCAGGCGCCAGGGTCGCTCCCCGTGGGAAGGGGGCGTCGCAGCGTAGGGTGCGGCAGCACAATGCGGGAGTTGGGAGCCGCACGCAGGGCGGCAGCCTTCGTACACAGGCTACAAGGCAGGGCATCACGGTGGGTAGGTCAGGCCCTAGCGTGGAAGGGGAGGCCTACGGCCACTGTGACGCAGGTTAAGGACCAGGCGGGGTCAGGAGCCACGCGCAGGGCGGCAGCCTTTGGCCACAGACCGCAGGACGTCACGGTGGGTATGTCGCCCCAGCAGTGATGGGGAGGCCTAAGGCCACTGTGATGCAGGACAAGGCGGTTCGGCGCTGAGGTCGGGCCCCAGCGGCGAATGGAAGGCCTCAGGCCACCGTGACGCGAGACAGGGTGTCACGGCACGCCAACGGCCACCCGCTGCCGACGCGGGCGGTGTAGCTTTAAGGAGATCGCCTGCAGAATCGGCAGGATTGAGAGGGGGGGGAGTCGACCAGGACGGCCACCCGCAGCCGCGGGCGGCGCCAATGCTTTAATCAATGGACGTAGCAGCCGCTGGCAGCAGCTGAAAGCAGGTGCATTCTGGACGGCGGGCAAGGAACCCGGCGTGGTGCGACCATGCGGCTGCCCTGGACACCAAGGACCGGTAAGGAACCTGCAGCGGTAAATTGGGGGCAGTTGCACAACGGGATGAGCGCGTTTAGGAACTTGGGTGGCGGCAGAAATCCCAGGTGGCGCAGCAGGGGTAAGGCGAGACCAGGGCCTGTGCGGGCACTATACTAGCGCAGCAGGGAAGGCAATTCTCACGGCAGCATTGATAGGCATGCTACAAGTTTTGCACCAGATACCGTTCCGGCAGCCTCCAGCGTGATCCCGGTGTCTCTTAATCCAACTTTAACCACGGCCGGGGTCACGGGCACCGTACATCCCATCCCATCCCAGTGCCATCAGCCTGACCCCGGTGTCTTTCAATTCTTCAGCCACGGCCGGGGTCATGGGCACTGTAGCTGCCCCACCTGGCAGCATCACGCGCTGCACAGGCGGTGGGGCAGCCCCTGCTGGCGGTTGATGGGGACACGCCATGGAAGGTGGCATTCGGCGTATCTGGTAATGGTAAGGGGTCGCGGGTAGGACGACATCAGGGCTATATGGCAAGGCGTCACGGTTGGCAGGGTTCGACACGGAGCGAGCAAGGGAAGAGGCGTGGTCCAGTCCACCGCCAGGGTCGCTTCCCCGGGGGTCACAGAGGGCGGGGATGGAGCCGGCAGCAGTAGGAAAGGGCTAGCTGTGAGACAGGATAAGCGCGTTTGCAGGTTGGTTAGCTTCAAAGGGGGATTGGGCAGCTCGCAGGGGGAGAAATCCCAGATAGCGCGGGGCAGTGGCGGCCTGCAGCTCCGGGTGATGAATAGGGCAGCGAAGAAATAGGGCATCTTTAGGAAGCATGATAAGTTGAGTAACTGATGCTCCGGGCGCGATGGGTATCCCCAGGTGGAATGGTAAGGACAAACCAGGGCTGGTAGATGAGCAGGGGTCCCGCTGCGAGTCATGCCAGGCGGGATAGACTTATTTAAGTTTGCGGGAGGGCTTGGAGAGGGTTCTGGCAGGGTTGGCGGTACGGGCCTAGTTTAAGGGGGGTTAAATAGGCCCGTCGGTGGCGGCTCTTGGGGGGTAGGTGCTTGTTCTTGCCAGACTGGGAGCTGGGCCATTTGAGCCCGGGGGGAGTACGAGCGGGCAAGGTCAGTTATCCATGACCTCGAGAGCCCGCTCGCGTAAGGGACACGAGGTCAGCGGTTCGGTTTTCTGTATAAATAAATAGCCGCGGCCATTTTACCTCCAGTTCCCGTTTCCTGTCTTTATTTGTACGTTACATGTGGGTACAAGGCGGGGGGGAGAGGGGAACCGCCTGGAACCTCCCTGGTCATGTGTGCAAACCAGGGTTAACAACATAACAGGTCTTTATTAGGTAAACAGTGAAGACATGAGCATAAAACATGCATACATGTTGTGCAACATAAATGATATAAAAGAATTTATGACACAATGAACTACACAAATTTGAATAGACAAAAACAAAGAGAACACTCACACTCTATTGCAACTTCTGTTGCCCAGCATCAGCCGCTTGGTACAATCCTATACGATCTCCTCCTCCGTTGTTGCTCACTGGGGTGTATGTGTCTGCCTGTGTGTCTGTGTGTGGAGATGGGGAGCTGTAGCGTGTGTGTGTGTGTGTGTGTGTGTGTGTGTGTGGTGATGGGGCGCTGGTGTGTGTGTGTAAAAATGCAAGCTAGGTTCTTGTGTGTGTAGATGGGGGGCTGGTGTGTGTGTGTGTGTGTGGAGATGGGGGCTGTAATGTGTGTGTGTGTGTGTGTGTGTGTGTGTGTGTGTGTGTGTGTGTGTGTGTGTGTGTGTGTGTGTGTGTGTGTGTGTGTGTGTGTGTGTGTGTGTGTGTGTGTGTGTGTGTGTGTGTGTGTGTGTGTGTGCGCATATGTGTGTACAATTTTATTTTAATAGGCAAGTACAGTAAAAGTTCAAAAGAAAATGTACAATATTATGATTATAAAAATCCATGACTATACAAAAGTGTCTATATCAGGGAAGCGCAATTTTTTTTCCTGCACCCCACTGCCAGCAGCTCCCATTTCTTCCCCCCCACCCCCCTCTTATCTCGGCTCCGACGTCAGCATATGTCGTCACGTTGCCATGGCCCCCCGCAGTCAGGGGGGGCGCGCGCCCCAGTTTGTGCACCGCTTGTCTATATTATTAATGGGGGGAAGCATTTAGCCTATGATAGTAATACTCCCCTCAGAAGAGGACATTATTGGACAGTGATAACCTGCTCTTTAGACATTATTACTTAATTCACACCTATGGCGCCTGTTCTGGTGTTTCAGTTCGGTGTCAAAGAAAGTTTATTAATAGGCTATTTCTCTAATAATGGAAAAAATCTGCAGTAAGTCTGTGAGTCAATTGAATAAGTTAGAAACATTTCATTGAGATTTAAGTTATAAAGTTCAAAATTCTTCCAGAATCCATCACCTGTTCATAGCCCTTGTTGTAGAGCTCTTAATATCCTTTAGTGAGAATTCTGTCATGGCTATTGATAAAAACACATTTCATTGTAATATTGATGTCTGCTTGACATGGCTGACAAACGGACTCTGTACTACAGTATGATGTGGTACTGCACTAAATCCATCCTTCAGATAAACTGTTTCACACAAAGATAGAACTGGGATACAGCACGTTATCATTTTGTAATTCCAGAGAAGCAAAATGACATGCGCACAAAACAATAAAAAGGAAAATATAAAAACACTCCTTCCCATTCACTGCACCCACAAAAAGGAAAGGACGCAAGGCCTGTGCTGAAGCGGTGACGTCTGCTCCATATGGACTAAAGATAAGAAAAACCACTATTGTATGCAAAGACTGTTACATTGGTGTACAGTACCGACATATCTTATTGAACAAATACCGGCGGCATGCCGGGATCTGCCCCAGCTGCCGCCAGTAATGCACGCGCGCCGCCGCGTTCCCCCACTCACCCCCCCTCCTCATCGGTCGCAATTTGCACACCCTTCCGGATCCCTGTACCCCTTCTGCTCTGCCCCTCTGCTTCCCCGAACCCCCGCTTACCTTAATTTGATGTCCAGGGGTGTCGGGGAAGCCTGGGGAAGCCGGGGAAGACGGGGAAGCCGGGCGCGCATGTGACTGTGACGTCACAGTGCGCCGCCACGCGCCGCGGCTACCCGCTTCCCAGCCTCATACAGCCAGCGGCATTTGCTCGAATAAGAGCTGCCGCTGCTGTATATGCCAGGGCATGTTTTAGCTGGGAACCAGTATAGTTGGCCAGCGGTCTTAAGAGAGGACTGAAGAAAAGTGAGTTAGTTTCCCTAACGGGAGTAGGAT